>NW_027477810.1:0-55264 GCF_051020955.1 Megalopta genalis | reverse complement strand
ATATCCATGCGAAACACATGATGTAGCTTCAAATCAATGCGATGTATAAGGTTTAGCTTCAAATTCATGCGAAACAAATGATTTAGCTTCAAATTCTTGCGATATAAGTGATATAGCTTCAAATGCAGGCGAAATAAACGATTTAGCTTCAAATCCATGCAAAACACATGATGTAGCTTCAAATCAATGCGATGTCGAAGGTTTAGCTTCAAATCCCTGCGAAACAATTGATTTAGCTTCAAATACTTGCGATATAAGTGATATAGCTTCAAATGCTGGCGAAATAATCGAGTTAGCTTGAAATCCATGCGAAACACATGACGAAGCTTCAAATCAATGCGATGTATAAGGTTTAGCTTCAAATTCATGCGAAACAAATGATTTAGCTTCAAATTCTTGCGATAGAAGTGATATAGTTTCAAATGCTGGCGAAGTAATCGAGTTAGCTTCAAATCCATGCGAAACATATGATGTAGCATGAAATCAATGCGAGGTAGAAGGTTTGGCTTCAGATCCATGCGAAGAAAATGATTTAGCATAAAATACTTGCGATATAAGTGATATAGCTTCAAATGCTGGAGAAATAACCGAGCTAGCTTCAAATGCATGCGAAACACATGATGTAGGTTCAAATCAAAGCGATGTAGAAGGATTAGTTTCAAATCCATGTTAAACAAATCATTTTGATTCAAATACTTGTGATTTAAGTGATATAGCTTCAAATGCAGGCGAAACAAACGCTTTAGCTTCATAACCATGCTAATCACATAATTTAGCTTCAAATTCATGCGAAACACATGGTTTAGCTTCAAATTCATGCGAAACAATTGATTTAGCTTCAAATACTTGCGATATAAGTGATATAGCTTCAAATACTGGCGAAATAATCGAGTTAGCTTGAAATCCATGCGAAACACATGATGGAGCTTCAAATCAATGCGATGTATAAGGTTTAGCTTCAAATTCATGCGAAACAAATGATTTAGCTTCAAATACTTGCGATATAAGTGATATAGCTTCAAATGCTGGCGAAATAACCGAGTTAGCTTCAAATGCATGCGAAACACATGATGTAGGTTCAAATCAAAGCGATGTAGAAGGATTAGTTTCAAATCCATGTTAAACAAATCATTTTGATTCAAATACTTGTGATTTAAGTGATATAGCTTCAAATGCAGGCGAAACAACCGCTTTAGCTTCAAAACCATGCGAATCACATAATTTAGCTTCATATTCATGCGAAACACATGATTTAGCTTCAAATTCATGCGAAACAAATGATTTAGTTTCAAATACTTGCGATATAAGTGATATATCTTCAAATGCAGGCGACACGAACTAGTTAGCTTCAAATCAATGCGAAACACATGATATACCTTCATATCAATGCGACGTAGATTGTTTAGCTTCAAATCCATGCGAAACAAATAATTTAGCTTCAAATACTTGCGATATAAGTGATATAGTTTCAAATGCGGGAGAAATAACCGATTTAGCTTCAAATGCATGCGAAACACATGATGTTGGTTCAAATCAAAGCGATGTAGAAGGATTAGTTTCAAATCCATGTTAAACAAATGATTTTGATTCAAATACTTGTGATTTAAGTGATATAGCTTCAAATGCAGGCAAAACAAACGCTTTAGCTTCAAATCCATGCGAATCACATAATTTAGCTTCAAATTCATGCGAGACAAATGGTTTAGCTTTAAATTCATGCGAAACAAATGATTTAGTTTCAAATACTTGCGATATAAGTGATATAGCTTCAAATGCTGGCGAAATAAACGAGTTAGCTCCAAATTCATGCGAAACACATGATGTAGCTTCAAATCAATGAGATGTAGATGGTTTAGAAACAAAACCATGCGAAACAAATGATTTAGCTTCAAATACTTGCGATATAAGTGATATAGCTTCAAATATTGGCGAAATAACCGAGTTAGCTTCAAATGCATGCGAAACACATGATGTAGGTTCAAATCAAAGCGATGTAGAAGGATTAGTTACAAATCCATGTTAAACAAATGATTTTGATTCAAATACTTGTGATTTAAGTGATATAGCTTCAAATGTAGGCGAAACAACCGCGTTAGCTTCAAAACCATGCGAATCACATAATTTAGCTTCAAATTCATGCGAAACACATGATTTAGCTCCAAATTCATGCGAAACAAATGATTTAGTTTCAAATACTTGCGATATAAGTGATATAGCTTAAAATGCTGGCGAAATAGACGAGTTAGCTCCAAATCCATGCGAAACACATGATATAGCTTCAAATCAATGCGATGTTGAAGGTTTAGCTTCAAATCCATGCGATTCAAATGATTTAGCTTCAAATACTTGCGATATAAGTGATATAGCTTCAAATGCAGGCGACACGAACGAGTTAGCTTCAAATCAATGCGAAACACATGATATACCTTTATATCAATGCGGTGTAGATTGTTTAGCTTCAAATCCATGCGAAACAAATGATTTAGCTTCAAATACTTGCGATATAAGTGATATAGCTTCAAATGCTGGCGAAATAGACGAGTTAGCTCCAAATCCATGCGAAACACATGATGTAGCTTCAAATCAATTCGATGTAGATGGTTTAGAATCAAATCCATGCGAAACAAATGATTTAGCTTCAAATACTTGCGATATAAGTGATATAACTTCAAATGCTGGCGAAATAACCGAGTTAGCTTCAACTGCATGCGAAACACATGATGTAGGTTCAAATCAATGCGATGTAGATGGTTTAGAATCAAATACATGCGAAACAAATGATTTAGCTTCAAATACATGCGATATAAGTGATATAGCTTCAATTGCTGGCGAAATAATCGAGTTAGCTTGAAATCCATACGAAACACATGATGTAGCTTCAAATCAATGCGATGTAGAAGGTTTAGCTTAAAATCCATGCGAAACAAATGATTTAGCTTCAAATACTTGCGATATAAGTGATATAGCTTCAAATGCTGGCGGAATAAACGTGTTAGCTTCAAATCAATGGGAAACACATGATAAAGCTTCAAGTCAATGCGATGTAGAAGGTTTTAGCTTCAAATCCATGCGAAACAAATGATTTAGCTTCAAATACGTGCAATATAAGTGATATAGCTTCAAATGCAGGCGACACGAACGAGCTAGCTTCAAATCAATGCGAAACACATGATATACCTTTATATCAATGCGATGTAGACTGTTTAGCTTCAAGTCCATGCGAAACAAATGATTTAGTTTCAAATACTTGCAATATAAGTGATATAGCTTCAAATGCTGGCGAAATAATCGAGTTAGCTTGATATCCATGCGAAACACATGATGTAGCTTCAAATCAATGCGATGTATAAGGTTTAGCTTCAAATTCATGCGAAACAAATGATTTAGCTTCAAATTCTTGCGATATAAGTGATATAGCTTCAAATGCAGGCGAAATAAACGATTTAGCTTCAAATCCATGCAAAACACATGATGTAGCTTCAAATCAATGCGATGTCGAAGGTTTAGCTTCAAATCCCTGCGAAACAATTGATTTAGCTTCAAATACTTGCGATATAAGTGATATAGCTTCAAATGCTGGCGAAATAATCGAGTTAGCTTGAAATCCATGCGAAACACATGACGAAGCTTCAAATCAATGCGATGTATAAGGTTTAGCTTCAAATTCATGCGAAACAAATGATTTAGCTTCAAATTCTTGCGATAGAAGTGATATAGTTTCAAATGCTGGCGAAGTAATCGAGTTAGCTTCAAATCCATGCGAAACATATGATGTAGCATGAAATCAATGCGAGGTAGAAGGTTTGGCTTCAGATCCATGCGAACAAAATGATTTAGCATAAAATACTTGCGATATAAGTGATATAGCTTCAAATGCTGGAGAAATAACCGAGCTAGCTTCAAATGCATGCGAAACACATGATGTAGGTTCAAATCAAAGCGATGTAGAAGGATTAGTTTCAAATCCATGTTAAACAAATCATTTTGATTCAAATACTTGTGATTTAAGTGATATAGCTTCAAATGCAGGCGAAACAAACGCTTTAGCTTCATAACCATGCTAATCACATAATTTAGCTTCAAATTCATGCGAAACACATGGTTTAGCTTCAAATTCATGCGAAACAAATGATTTAGTTTCAAATACTTGCGATATAAGTGATATAGCTTCAAATGCTGGCGAAATAAACGAGTTAGCTTGAAATCCGTGCGAAACACATGATGTAGCTTCAAATCAATGCGATGTAGAAGGTTTAGCTTCAAATCCCTGCGAAACAATTGATTTAGCTTCAAATACTTGCGATATAAGTGATATAGCTTCAAATGCTGGCGAAATAATCGAGTTAGCTTGAAATCCATGCGAAACACATGATGGAGCTTCAAATCAATGCGATGTATAAGGTTTAGCTTCAAATTCATGCGAAACAAATGATTTAGCTTCAAATTCTTGCGATAGAAGTGATATAGTTTCAAATGCTGGCGAAGTAATCGAGTTAGCTTCAAATCCATGCGAAACATATGATGTAGCATGAAATCAATGTGAGGTAGAAGGTTTGGCTTCAGATCCATGCGAAGAAAATGATTTAGCATAAAATACTTGCGATATAAGTGATATAGCTTCAAATGCTGGAGAAATAACCGAGCTAGCTTCAAATGCATGCGAAACACATGATGTCGGTTCAAATCAAAGCGATGTAGAAGGATTAGTTTCAAATCCATGTTAAACAAATCATTTTGATTCAAATACTTGTGATTTAAGGGATATAGCTTCAAATGCAGGCGAAACAAACGCTTTAGCTTCAAAACCATGCTAATCACATAATTTAGCTTCAAATTCATGCGAAACACATGGTTTAGCTTCAAATTCATGCGAAACAAATGATTTAGTTTCAAATACTTGCGATATAAGTGATATAGCTTCAAATGCTGGCGAAATAAACGAGTTAGCTCCAAATACATGCGAAACACATGATGTAGCATCAAATCAATGCGATGTAGATGGTTTATATCAAATCCATGCGAAACAAATGATTTAGCTTCATATACTTGCGATATAAGTGATATAGCTTCAAATGCAGGCGAATCGAACTAGTTAGCTTCAAATCAATGCGAAACACATGATATACCTTTATATCAATGCGATGTAGATTGTTTAGCTTCAAATCCATGCGAAACAAATGATTTAGCTTCAAATACTTGCGATATAAGTGATATAGTTTCAAATGCTGGCGAAATAATCGAGTTAGCTTCAAATCCATGCGAAACATATGATGTAGCATCAAATCAATGCGAGGTAGAAGGTTTGGCTTCAGATCCATGCGAAACAAATGATTTAGCATTAAATACTTGCGATATAAGTGATATAGATTCAAATTCTGGACAAATAACCGAGTTAGCTTCAAATGCATGCGAAACACATGATGTAGGTTCAAATCAATGCGAAGTAGAAGGATTAGTTTCAAATCCATGTTAAACAAATGATTTTGATTCAAATACTTGTGATTTAAGTGATAAAGCTTCAAATGCAGGCGAAACAAACGCTTTAGCTCCAAATCCATGCGAATCACATAATTTAACTTCAAATTCATGCGAAACACATGCTTTAACTTTAAATTCATGCGAAACAAATGATTTAGTTTCAAATACTTGCGATATAAGTGATATAGCTTCAAATGCAGGCGAAATAAACGAGTTAGCTCCAAATCCATGCGAAACACATGATGTAGCTTCAAATCAATGCGATGTAGAAGGTTCAGCTACAAATCCATGTGAAACAAATGATTTAGCTTCAAATACTTGCGATATAAATGATATAGCTTCAAATGCTGGCGAAATAAACGAGTTAGCATCAAATCAATGCGAAACACATGATGTAGCTTCAAATCAATGCGATGTAGAAGGTTCAGCTACAAATCCATGTGAAACAAATGATTTAGCTTCAAATACTTGCGATATAAGTGATATAGTTTCAAATTCTGACGAAATAACCGAGTTAGCTTCAAATGCATGCGAAACACATGATGTACGTTCAAATCAAAGCGATGTAGAAGGATTAGTTTCAAATCCATGTTAAACAAATGATTTTGATTCAAATACTTGTGATTTAAGTGATATAGCTTAAAATGCAGGCGAAACAAACGCTTTAGCTTCAAATCCATGCGAATCACATAATTTAGCTTCAAATTCATGCGAAACACATGCTTCAGCTTTAAATTCATGCGAAACAAATGCTTTAGTTTCAAATACTTGCGATATAAGTGATATAGCTTCAAATGCTGGCGAAATAAACGAGTTAGCTCCAAATCCATGCGAAACACATGATGTAGCTTCAAATCAATTCGATGTAGATGGTTTAGAATCAAATCCATGCGAAACAAATGATTTAGCTTCAAATACTTGCGATATAAGTGATATAGCTTCAAATGCTGGCGAAATAACCGAGTTAGCTTCAAATGCATGCGAAACACATGATGTAGGTTCAAATCAAAGCGATGTAGAAGGATTAGTTTCAAATCCATGTTAAACAAATCATTTTGATTCAAATACTTGTGATTTAAGTGATATAGCTTCAAATGCAGGCGAAACAAACGCTTTAGCTTCAAAACCATGCTAATCACATAATTTAGCTTCAAATTCATGCGAAACACATGGTTAAGCTTCAAATTCATGCGAAACAAATGATTTAGTTTCAAATACTTGCGATATAAGTGATATAGCTTCAAATGCTGGCGAAATAAACGAGTTAGCTCCAAATACATGCGAAACACATGATGTAGCTTCAAATCAATGCGATGTAGATGGTTTATATCAAATCCGTGCGAAACAAATGATTCAGCTTCAAATACTTGCGATATAAGTGATATAGCTTCAATTGCTGGCGAAATAATCGAGTTAGCATGAAATCCATGCGAAACACATGATGTAGCTTCAAATCAATGCGATGTAGAAGCATTTGCTTCAAATCCATGCGAAACAAATGATTTAGTTTCAAATACTTGCGATATAAGTGATATAGCTTCAAATGCTGGCGCAATTATCGAGATAGCTTCATATCCATGCGAAACACATGATGTATCTTCAAATTAATGCGATGTAGAAAATTAATCTTCAAATCCAAGCGAAACAAATGATTTAGCTTCAAATACATGCGATATAAGTGATATAGCTTCAAATGATTGCGAAATAATCGAGTTAGCTTGAAATCCGTGCGAAACACATGATGTAGCTTCAAATCAATGCGATGTAGAAGGTTTAGCTTCAAATCCCTGCGAAACAATTGATTTAGCTTCAAATACTTGCGATATAAGTGATATAGCTTCAAATGCTGGCGAAATAATCGAGTTAGCTTGAAATCCATGCGAAACACATGATGGAGCTTCAAATCAATGCGATGTATAAGGTTTAGCTTCAAATTCATGCGAAACAAATGATTTAGCTTCAAATTCTTGCGATAGAAGTGATATAGTTTCAAATGCTGGCGAAGTAATCGAGTTAGCTTCAAATCCATGCGAAACATATGATGTAGCATGAAATCAATGCGAGGTAGAAGGTTTGGCTTCAGATCCATGCGAAGAAAATGATTTAGCATAAAATACTTGCGATATAAGTGATATAGCTTCAAATGCTGGAGAAATAACCGAGCTAGCTTCAAATGCATGCGTAACACATGATGTAGGTTCAAATCAAAGCGATGTAGAAGGATTAGTTTCAAATCCATGTTAAACAAATCATTTTGATTCAAATACTTGTGATTTAAGTGATATAGCTTCAAATGCAGGCGAAACAAACGCTTTAGCTTCAAAACCGTGCTAATCACATAATTTAGCTTCAAATTCATGCGAAACACATGGTTTAGCTTCAAATTCATGCGAAACAAATGATTTAGTTTCAAATACTTGCGATATAAGTGATATAGCTTCAAATGCTGGCGAAATAAACGAGTTAGCTCCAAATTCATGCGAAACACATGATGTAGCTTCAAATCAATGCGATGTAGATGGTTTATATCAAATCCATGCGAAACAAATGATTTAGCTTCAAATACTTGCGATATAAGTGATATAGCTTCAATTGCTGGCGAAATAATCGAGTTAGCATGAAATCCATGCGAAACACATGATGTAGCTTCAAATCAATGCGATGTAGAAGCGTTAGCTTCAAATCCATGCGAAACAAATGATTTAGTTTCAAATACTTGCGATATAAGTGATATAGCTTCAAATGCTGGCGCAATTAACGAGATAGCTTCATATCCATGCGAAACACATGATGTATCTTCAAATTAATGCGATGTAGAAAATTAATCTTCAAATCCAAGCGAAACAAATGATTTAGCTTCAAATACATGCGATATAAGTGATATAGCTTCAAATGACGGCGAAATAATCGAGTTAGCTTGAAATCCATGCGAAACACATGATGGAGCTTCAAATCAATGCGATGTATAAGGTTTAGCTTCAAATTCATGCGAAACAAATGATTTAGCTTCAAATTCTTGCGATAGAAGTGATATAGTTTCAAATGCTGGCGAAGTAATCGAGTTAGCTTCAAATCCATGCGAAACATATGATGTAGCATGAAATCAATGCGAGGTAGAAGGTTTGGCTTCAGATCCATGCGAAGAAAATGATTTAGCATAAAATACTTGCGATATAAGTGATATAGCTTCAAATGCTGGAGAAATAACCGAGCTAGCTTCAAATGCATGCGAAACACATGATGTAGGTTCAAATCAAAGCGATGTAGAAGGATTAGTTTCAAATCCATGTTAAACAAATCATTTTGATTCAAATACTTGTGATTTAAGTGATATAGCTTCAAATGCAGGCGAAACAAACGCTTTAGCTTCAAAACCATGCTAATCACATAATTTAGCTTCAAATTCATGCGAAACACATGGTTTAGCTTCAAATTCATGCGAAACAAATGATTTAGTTTCAAATACTTGCGATATAAGTGATATAGCTTCAAATGCTGGCGAAATAAACGAGTTAGCTCCAAATTCATGCGAAACACATGATGTAGCTTCAAATCAATGCGATGTAGATGGTTTATATCAAATCCATGCGAAACAAATGATTTAGCTTCAAATACTTGCGATATAAGTGATATAGCTTCAATTGCTGGCGAAATAATCGAGTTAGCATGAAATCCATGCGAAACACATGATGTAGCTTCAAATCAATGCGATGTAGAAGCGTTAGCTTCAAATCCATGCGAAACAAATGATTTAGTTTCAAATACTTGCGATATAAGTGATATAGCTTCAAATGCTGGCGCAATTAACGAGATAGCTTCATATCCATGCGAAACACATGATGTATCTTCAAATTAATGCGATGTAGAAAATTAATCTTCAAATCCAAGCGAAACAAATGATTTAGCTTCAAATACATGCGATATAAGTGATATAGCTTCAAATGACGGCGAAATAATCGAGTTACCTTGAAATCCGTGCGAAACACATGATGTAGCTTCAAATCAATGCGATGTAGAAGGTTTAGCTTCAAATTCATGCGAAACAAATGATTTAGCTTCAAATTCTTGCGATATAAGTGATATAGCTTCAAATGCAGGCGAAAAAAACGATTTAGCTTCAAATCCATGCGGAACACATGATGTAGCTTCAAATCAATGCGATGTAGAAGGTATAGCTTCAAATCCATGCGAATCAAATGATTTAGCTTCAAATACTTGCGATATAAGTGATATAGCTTCAAATGCAGGCGAATCGAACTAGTTAGCTTCAAATCAATGCGAAACACATGATATACCTTTATATCAATGCGATGTAGATTGTTTAGCTTCAAATCCATGCGAAACAAATGATTTAGCTTCAAATACTTGCGATATAAGTGATATAGTTTCAAATGCTGGCGAAATAATCGAGTTAGCTTCAAATCCATGCGAAACATATGATGTAGCATCAAATCAATGCGAGGTAGAAGGTTTGGCTTCAGATCCATGCGAAACAAATGATTTAGCATAAAATACTTGCGATATAAGTGATATAGATTCAAATTCTGGACAAATAACCGAGTTAGCTTCAAATGCATGCGAAACACATGATGTAGGTTCAAATCAAAGCGAAGTAGAAGGATTAGTTTCAAATCCATGTTAAACAAATGATTTTGATTCAAATACTTGCGATATAAATGATATAGCTTCAAATGCTGGCGAAATAAACGAGTTAGCATCAAATCAATGCGAAACACATGATATACCTTCATATCAATGCGATGTAGATTGTTTAGCTTCAAATCCTTGCGAAACGAATGATTTAGCTTCAAATACTTGTGATTTAAGTGATATAGCTTCAAATGCAGGCGAAACAAGCGCTTTAGCTTCAAATCCATGCGAATCACATAATTTAGCTTCAAATTCATGCGAAACACATGCTTTAGCTTTAAATTCATGCGAAACAAATGCTTTAGTTTCAAATACTTGCGATATAAGTGATATAGCTTCAAATGCTGGCGAAATAAACGAGTTAGCTCCAAATCCATGCGAAACACATGATGTAGCTTCAAATCAATTCGATGTAGATGGTTTAGAATCAAATCCATGCGAAACAAATGATTTAGCTTCAAATACTTGCGATATAAGTGATATAGCTTCAAATGCTGGCGAAATAACCCAGTTAGCTTCAAATGCATGCGAAACACATGATGTAGGTTCAAATCAAAGCGATGTAGAAGGATTAGTTTCAAATCCATGTTAAACAAATCATTTTGATTCAAATACTTGTGATTTAAGTGATATAGCTTCAAATGCAGGCGAAACAACCGCTTTAGCTTCAAAACCATGCGAATCACATAATTTAGCTTCAAATTCATGCGAAACACATGATTTAGCTTCAAATTCATGCGAAACAAATGATTTAGTTTCAAATACTTGCGATATAAGTGATATATCTTCAAATGCAGGCGACACGAACTAGTTAGCTTCAAATCAATGCGAAACACATGATATACCTTCATATCAATGCGACGTAGATTGTTTAGCTTCAAATCCATGCGAAACAAATGATTTAGCTTCAAATACTTGCGATACAAGTGATATAGTTTCAAATGCGGGAGAAATAAGCGATTTAGCTTCAAATGCATGCGAAACACATGATGTTGGTTCAAATCAAAGCGATGTAGAAGGATTAGTTTCAAATCCATGTTAAACAAATGATTTTGATTCAAATACTTGTGATTTAAGTGATATAGCTTCAAATGCAGGCAAAACAAACGCTTTAGCTTCAAATCCATGCGAATCACATAATTTAGCTTCAAATTCATGCGAGACACATGGTTTAGCTTTAAATTCATGCGAAACAAATGATTTAGTTTCAAATACTTGCGATATAAGTGATATAGCTTCAAATGCTGGCGAAATAAACGAGTTAGCTCCAAATCCATGCGAAACACATGATGTAGCTTCAAATCAATGAGATGTAGATGGTTTAGAAACAAATCCATGCGAAACAAATGATTTAGCTTCAAATACTTGCGATATAAGTGATATAGCTTCAAATATTGGCGAAATAACCGAGTTAGCTTCAAATGCATGCGAAACACATGATGTAGGTTCAAATCAAAGCGATGTAGAAGGATTAGTTACAAATCCATGTTAAACAAATGATTTTGATTCAAATACTTGTGATTTAAGTGATATAGCTTCAAATGTAGGCGAAATAGACGAGTTAGCTCCAAATCCATGCGAAACACATGATATAGCTTCAAATCAATGCGATGTTGAAGGTTTAGCTTCAAATCCATGCGATTCAAATGATTTAGCTTCAAATACTTGCGATATAAGTGATATAGCTTCAAATGCAGGCGACACGAACGAGTTAGCTTCAAATCAATGCGAAACACATGATATACCTTTATATCAATGTGATGTAGATTGTTTAGCTCCAAATCCATGCGAAACAAATGATTTAGCTTCAAATACTTGCGATATAAGTGATATAGCTTCAAATGTAGGCGACAAGAACGAGTTAGCTTCAAATCAATGCGAAACACATGATATACCTTTATATCAATGCGGTGTAGATTGTTTAGCTTCAAATCCATGCGAAACAAATGATTTAGCTTCAAATACTTGCGATATAAGTGATATAGCTTCAAATGCTGGCGAAATAGACGAGTTAGCTCCAAATCCATGCGAAACACATGATGTAGCTTCAAATCAATTCGATGTAGATGGTTTAGAATCAAATCCATGCGAAACAAATGATTTAGCTTCAAATACTTGCGATATAAGTGATATAACTTCAAATGCTGGCGAAATAACCGAGTTAGCTTCAACTGCATGCGAAACACATGATGTAGGTTCAAATCAATGCGATGTAGATGGTTTAGAATCAAATACATGCGAAACAAATGATTTAGCTTCAAATACATGCGATATAAGTGATATAGCTTCAATTGCTGGCGAAATAATCGAGTTAGCTTGAAATCCATACGAAACACATGATGTAGCTTCAAATCAATGCGATGTAGAAGGTTTAGCTTAAAATCCATGCGAAACAAATGATTTAGCTTCAAATACTTGCGATATAAGTGATATAGCTTCAAATGCTGGCGAAATAAACGTGTTAGCTTCAAATCAATGGGAAACACATGATAAAGCTTCAAGTCAATGCGATGTAGAAGGTTTAGCTTCAAATCCATGCGAAACAAATGATTTAGCTTCAAATACGTGCAATATAAGTGATATAGCTTCAAATGCAGGCGACACGAACGAGCTAACTTCAAATCAATGCGAAACACATGATATACCTTTATATCAATGCGATGTAGACTGTTTAGCTTCAAGTCCATGCGAAACAAATGATTTAGTTTCAAATACTTGCAATATAAGTGATATAGCTTCAAATGCTGGCGAAATAATCGAGTTAGCTTGATATCCATGCGAAACACATGATGTAGCTTCAAATCAATGCGATGTATAAGGTTTAGCTTCAAATTCATGCGAAACAAATGATTTAGCTTCAAATTCTTGCGATATAAGTGATATAGCTTCAAATGCAGGCGAAATAAACGATTTAGCTTCAAATCCATGCAAAACACATGATGTAGCTTCAAATCAATGCGATGTCGAAGGTTTAGCTTCAAATCCCTGCGAAACAATTGATTTAGCTTCAAATACTTGCGATATAAGTGATATAGCTTCAAATGCTGGCGAAATAATCGAGTTAGCTTGAAATCCATGCGAAACACATGACGAAGCTTCAAATCAATGCGATGTATAAGGTTTAGCTTCAAATTCATGCGAAACAAATGATTTAGCTTCAAATTCTTGCGATAGAAGTGATATAGTTTCAAATGCTGGCGAAGTAATCGAGTTAGCTTCAAATCCATGCGAAACATATGATGTAGCATGAAATCAATGCGAGGTAGAAGGTTTGGCTTCAGATCCATGCGAAGAAAATGATTTAGCATAAAATACTTGCGATATAAGTGATATAGCTTCAAATGCTGGAGAAATAACCGAGCTAGCTTCAAATGCATGCGAAACACATGATGTAGGTTCAAATCAAAGCGATGTAGAAGGATTAGTTTCAAATCCATGTTAAACAAATCATTTTGATTCAAATACTTGTGATTTAAGTGATATAGCTTCAAATGCAGGCGAAACAAACGCTTTAGCTTCATAACCATGCTAATCACATAATTTAGCTTCAAATTCATGCGAAACACATGGTTTAGCTTCAAATTCATGCGAAACAATTGATTTAGCTTCAAATACTTGCGATATAAGTGATATAGCTTCAAATACTGGCGAAATAATCGAGTTAGCTTGAAATCCATGCGAAACACATGATGGAGCTTCAAATCAATGCGATGTATAAGGTTTAGCTTCAAATTCATGCGAAACAAATGATTTAGCTTCAAATACTTGCGATATAAGTGATATAGCTTCAAATGCTGGCGAAATAACCGAGTTAGCTTCAAATGCATGCGAAACACATGATGTAGGTTCAAATCAAAGCGATGTAGAAGGATTAGTTTCAAATCCATGTTAAACAAATCATTTTGATTCAAATACTTGTGATTTAAGTGATATAGCTTCAAATGCAGGCGAAACAACCGCTTTAGCTTCAAAACCATGCGAATCACATAATTTAGCTTCAAATTCATGCGAAACACATGATTTAGCTTCAAATTCATGCGAAACAAATGATTTAGTTTCAAATACTTGCGATATAAGTGATATATCTTCAAATGCAGGCGACACGAACTAGTTAGCTTCAAATCAATGCGAAACACATGATATACCTTCATATCAATGCGACGTAGATTGTTTAGCTTCAAATCCATGCGAAACAAATAATTTAGCTTCAAATACTTGCGATATAAGTGATATAGTTTCAAATGCGGGAGAAATAACCGATTTAGCTTCAAATGCATGCGAAACACATGATGTTGGTTCAAATCAAAGCGATGTAGAAGGATTAGTTTCAAATCCATGTTAAACAAATGATTTTCATTCAAATACTTGTGATTTAAGTGATATAGCTTCAAATGCAGGCAAAACAAACGCTTTAGCTTCAAATCCATGCGAATCACATAATTTAGCTTCAAATTCATGCGAGACACATGGTTTAGCTTTAAATTCATGCGAAACAAATGATTTAGTTTCAAATACTTGCGATATAAGTGATATAGCTTCAAATGCTGGCGAAATAAACGAGTTAGCTCCAAATCCATGCGAAACACATGATGTAGCTTCAAATCAATGAGATGTAGATGGTTTAGAAACAAAACCATGCGAAACAAATGATTTAGCTTCAAATACTTGCGATATAAGTGATATAGCTTCAAATATTGGCGAAATAACCGAGTTAGCTTCAAATGCATGCGAAACACATGATGTAGGTTCAAATCAAAGCGATGTAGAAGGATTAGTTACAAATCCATGTTAAACAAATGATTTTGATTCAAATACTTGTGATTTAAGTGATATAGCTTCAAATGTAGGCGAAACAACCGCGTTAGCTTCAAAACCATGCGAATCACATAATTTAGCTTCAAATTCATGCGAAACACATGATTTAGCTCCAAATTCATGCGAAACAAATGATTTAGTTTCAAATACTTGCGATATAAGTGATATAGCTTAAAATGCTGGCGAAATAGACGAGTTAGCTCCAAATCCATGCGAAACACATGATATAGCTTCAAATCAATGCGATGTTGAAGGTTTAGCTTCAAATCCATGCGATTCAAATGATTTAGCTTCAAATACTTGCGATATAAGTGATATAGCTTCAAATGCAGGCGACACGAACGAGTTAGCTTCAAATCAATGCGAAACACATGATATACCTTTATATCAATGTGATGTAGATTGTTTAGCTCCAAATCCATGCGAAACAAATGATTTAGCTTCAAATACTTGCGATATAAGTGATATAGCTTCAAATGCTGGCGAAATAATCGAGTTAGCTTGAAATCCATGCGAAACACATGACGAAGCTTCAAATCAATGCGATGTATAAGGTTTAGCTTCAAATTCATGCGAAACAAATGATTTAGCTTCAAATTCTTGCGATAGAAGTGATATAGTTTCAAATGCTGGCGAAGTAATCGAGTTAGCTTCAAATCCATGCGAAACATATGATGTAGCATGAAATCAATGCGAGGTAGAAGGTTTGGCTTCAGATCCATGCGAAGAAAATGATTTAGCATAAAATACTTGCGATATAAGTGATATAGCTTCAAATGCTGGAGAAATAACCGAGCTAGCTTCAAATGCATGCGAAACACATGATGTCGGTTCAAATCAAAGCGATGTAGAAGGATTAGTTTCAAATCCATGTTAAACAAATCATTTTGATTCAAATACTTGTGATTTAAGGGATATAGCTTCAAATGCAGGCGAAACAAACGCTTTAGCTTCAAAACCATGCTAATCACATAATTTAGCTTCAAATTCATGCGAAACACATGGTTTAGCTTCAAATTCATGCGAAACAAATGATTTAGTTTCAAATACTTGCGATATAAGTGATATAGCTTCAAATGCTGGCGAAATAAACGAGTTAGCTCCAAATACATGCGAAACACATGATGTAGCATCAAATCAATGCGATGTAGATGGTTTATATCAAATCCATGCGAAACAAATGATTTAGCTTCATATACTTGCGATATAAGTGATATAGCTTCAAATGCAGGCGAATCGAACTAGTTAGCTTCAAATCAATGCGAAACACATGATATACCTTTATATCAATGCGATGTAGATTGTTTAGCTTCAAATCCATGCGAAACAAATGATTTAGCTTCAAATACTTGCGATATAAGTGATATAGTTTCAAATGCTGGCGAAATAATCGAGTTAGCTTCAAATCCATGCGAAACATATGATGTAGCATCAAATCAATGCGAGGTAGAAGGTTTGGCTTCAGATCCATGCGAAACAAATGATTTAGCATTAAATACTTGCGATATAAGTGATATAGATTCAAATTCTGGACAAATAACCGAGTTAGCTTCAAATGCATGCGAAACACATGATGTAGGTTCAAATCAATGCGAAGTAGAAGGATTAGTTTCAAATCCATGTTAAACAAATGATTTTGATTCAAATACTTGTGATTTAAGTGATAAAGCTTCAAATGCAGGCGAAACAAACGCTTTAGCTCCAAATCCATGCGAATCACATAATTTAACTTCAAATTCATGCGAAACACATGCTTTAACTTTAAATTCATGCGAAACAAATGATTTAGTTTCAAATACTTGCGATATAAGTGATATAGCTTCAAATGCAGGCGAAATAAACGAGTTAGCTCCAAATCCATGCGAAACACATGATGTAGCTTCAAATCAATGCGATGTAGAAGGTTCAGCTACAAATCCATGTGAAACAAATGATTTAGCTTCAAATACTTGCGATATAAATGATATAGCTTCAAATGCTGGCGAAATAAACGAGTTAGCATCAAATCAATGCGAAACACATGATGTAGCTTCAAATCAATGCGATGTAGAAGGTTCAGCTACAAATCCATGTGAAACAAATGATTTAGCTTCAAATACTTGCGATATAAGTGATATAGTTTCAAATTCTGACGAAATAACCGAGTTAGCTTCAAATGCATGCGAAACACATGATGTAGGTTCAAATCAAAGCGATGTAGAAGGATTAGTTTCAAATCCATGTTAAACAAATGATTTTGATTCAAATACTTGTGATTTAAGTGATATAGCTTAAAATGCAGGCGAAACAAACGCTTTAGCTTCAAATCCATGCGAATCACATAATTTAGCTTCAAATTCATGCGAAACACATGCTTCAGCTTTAAATTCATGCGAAACAAATGCTTTAGTTTCAAATACTTGCGATATAAGTGATATAGCTTCAAATGCTGGCGAAATAAACGAGTTAGCTCCAAATCCATGCGAAACACATGATGTAGCTTCAAATCAATTCGATGTAGATGGTTTAGAATCAAATCCATGCGAAACAAATGATTTAGCTTCAAATACTTGCGATATAAGTGATATAGCTTCAAATGCTGGCGAAATAACCGAGTTAGCTTCAAATGCATGCGAAACACATGATGTAGGTTCAAATCAAAGCGATGTAGAAGGATTAGTTTCAAATCCATGTTAAACAAATCATTTTGATTCAAATACTTGTGATTTAAGTGATATAGCTTCAAATGCAGGCGAAACAACCGCTTTAGCTTCAAAACCATGCGAATCACATAATTTAGCTTCAAATTCATTCGAAACACATGATTTAGCTTTAAATTCATGCGAAACAAATGATTTAGTTTCAAATACTTGTGATTTAAGTGATATAGCTTCAAATGCAGGCGAAACAAACGCTTTAGCTTCAAAACCATGCTAATCACATAATTTAGCTTCAAATTCATGCGAAACACATGGTTAAGCTTCAAATTCATGCGAAACAAATGATTTAGTTTCAAATACTTGCGATATAAGTGATATAGCTTCAAATGCTGGCGAAATAAACGAGTTAGCTCCAAATACATGCGAAACACATGATGTAGCTTCAAATCAATGCGATGTAGATGGTTTATATCAAATCCGTGCGAAACAAATGATTCAGCTTCAAATACTTGCGATATAAGTGATATAGCTTCAATTGCTGGCGAAATAATCGAGTTAGCATGAAATCCATGCGAAACACATGATGTAGCTTCAAATCAATGCGATGTAGAAGCACTTGCTTCAAACCCATGCGAAACAAATGATTTAGTTTCAAATACTTGCGATATAAGTGATATAGCTTCAAATGCTGGCGCAATTATCGAGATAGCTTCATATCCATGCGAAACACATGATGTATCTTCAAATTAATGCGATGTAGAAAATTAATCTTCAAATCCAAGCGAAACAAATGATTTAGCTTCAAATACATGCGATATAAGTGATATAGCTTCAAATGATTGCGAAATAATCGAGTTAGCTTGAAATCCGTGCGAAACACATGATATAGCTTCAAATCAATGCGATGTAGAAGGTTTAGCTTCAAATCCCTGCGAAACAATTGATTTAGCTTCAAATACTTGCGATATAAGTGATATAGCTTCAAATGCTGGCGAAATAATCGAGTTAGCTTGAAATCCATGCGAAACACATGATGGAGCTTCAAATCAATGCGATGTATAAGGTTTAGCTTCAAATTCATGCGAAACAAATGATTTAGCTTCAAATTCTTGCGATAGAAGTGATATAGTTTCAAATGCTGGCGAAGTAATCGAGTTAGCTTCAAATCCATGCGAAACATATGATGTAGCATGAAATCAATGCGAGGTAGAAGGTTTGGCTTCAGATCCATGCGAAGAAAATGATTTAGCATAAAATACTTGCGATATAAGTGATATAGCTTCAAATGCTGGAGAAATAACCGAGCTAGCTTCAAATGCATGCGAAACACATGATGTAGGTTCAAATCAAAGCGATGTAGAAGGATTAGTTTCAAATCCATGTTAAACAAATCATTTTGATTCAAATACTTGTGATTTAAGTGATATAGCTTCAAATGCAGGCGAAACAAACGCTTTAGCTTCAAAACCATGCTAATCACATAATTTAGCTTCAAATTCATGCGAAACACATGGTTTAGCTTCAAATTCATGCGAAACAAATGATTTAGTTTCAAATACTTGCGATATAAGTGATATAGCTTCAAATGCTGGCGAAATAAACGAGTTAGCTCCAAATTCATGCGAAACACATGATGTAGCTTCAAATCAATGCGATGTAGATGGTTTATATCAAATCCATGCGAAACAAATGATTTAGCTTCAAATACTTGCGATATAAGTGATATAGCTTCAATTGCTGGCGAAATAATCGAGTTAGCATGAAATCCATGCGAAACACATGATGTAGCTTCAAATCAATGCGATGTAGAAGCGTTAGCTTCAAATCCATGCGAAACAAATGATTTAGTTTCAAATACTTGCGATATAAGTGATATAGCTTCAAATGCTGGCGCAATTAACGAGATAGCTTCATATCCATGCGAAACACATGATGTATCTTCAAATTAATGCGATGTAGAAAATTAATCTTCAAATCCAAGCGAAACAAATGATTTAGCTTCAAATACATGCGATATAAGTGATATAGCTTCAAATGACGGCGAAATAATCGAGTTAGCTTGAAATCCATGCGAAACACATGATGGAGCTTCAAATCAATGCGATGTATAAGGTTTAGCTTCAAATTCATGCGAAACAAATGATTTAGCTTCAAATTCTTGCGATAGAAGTGATATAGTTTCAAATGCTGGCGAAGTAATCGAGTTAGCTTCAAATCCATGCGAAACATATGATGTAGCATGAAATCAATGCGAGGTAGAAGGTTTGGCTTCAGATCCATGCGAAGAAAATGATTTAGCATAAAATACTTGCGATATAAGTGATATAGCTTCAAATGCTGGAGAAATAACCGAGCTAGCTTCAAATGCATGCGAAACACATGATGTAGGTTCAAATCAAAGCGATGTAGAAGGATTAGTTTCAAATCCATGTTAAACAAATCATTTTGATTCAAATACTTGTGATTTAAGTGATATAGCTTCAAATGCAGGCGAAACAAACGCTTTAGCTTCAAAACCATGCTAATCACATAATTTAGCTTCAAATTCATGCGAAACACATGGTTTAGCTTCAAATTCATGCGAAACAAATGATTTAGTTTCAAATACTTGCGATATAAGTGATATAGCTTCAAATGCTGGCGAAATAAACGAGTTAGCTCCAAATTCATGCGAAACACATGATGTAGCTTCAAATCAATGCGATGTAGATGGTTTATATCAAATCCATGCGAAACAAATGATTTAGCTTCAAATACTTGCGATATAAGTGATATAGCTTCAATTGCTGGCGAAATAATCGAGTTAGCATGAAATCCTTGCGAAACACATGATGTAGCTTCAAATCAATGCGATGTAGAAGCGTTAGCTTCAAATCCATGCGAAACAAATGATTTAGTTTCAAATACTTGCGATATAAGTGATATAGCTTCAAATGCTGGCGCAATTAACGAGATAGCTTCATATCCATGCGAAACACATGATGTATCTTCAAATTAATGCGATGTAGAAAATTAATCTTCAAATCCAAGCGAAACAAATGATTTAGCTTCAAATACATGCGATATAAGTGATATAGCTTCAAATGACGGCGAAATAATCGAGTTACCTTGAAATCCGTGCGAAACACATGATGTAGCTTCAAATCAATGCGATGTAGATTGTTTAGCTTCAAATCCATGCGAAACAAATGATTTAGCTTCAAATACTTGCGATATAAGTGATATAGTTTCAAATGCTGGCGAAATAATCGAGTTAGCTTCAAATCCATGCGAAACATATGATGTAGCATCAAATCAATGCGAGGTAGAAGGTTTGGCTTCAGATCCATGCGAAACAAATGATTTAGCATAAAATACTTGCGATATAAGTGATATAGATTCAAATTCTGGACAAATAACCGAGTTAGCTTCAAATGCATGCGAAACACATGATGTAGGTTCAAATCAAAGCGAAGTAGAAGGATTAGTTTCAAATCCATGTTAAACAAATGATTTTGATTCAAATACTTGCGATATAAATGATATAGCTTCAAATGCTGGCGAAATAAACGAGTTAGCATCAAATCAATGCGAAACACATGATATACCTTCATATCAATGCGATGTAGATTGTTTAGCTTCAAATCCTTGCGAAACGAATGATTTAGCTTCAAATACTTGTGATTTAAGTGATATAGCTTCAAATGCAGGCGAAACAAGCGCTTTAGCTTCAAATCCATGCGAATCACATAATTTAGCTTCAAATTCATGCGAAACACATGCTTTAGCTTTAAATTCATGCGAAACAAATGCTTTAGTTTCAAATACTTGCGATATAAGTGATATAGTTTCAAATGCTGGCGAAATAAACGAGTTAGCTCCAAATCCATGCGAAACACATGATGTAGCTTCAAATCAATTCGATGTAGATGGTTCAGAAACAAATCCATGCGAAACAAATGATTTAGCTTCAAATACTTGCGATATAAGATATATGGCTTCACATGCTGGCGAAATAACCGAGTTAGCTTCAAATGCATGCGAAACACATGATGTAGGTTCAAATCAAAGCGAAGTAGAAGGATTCGTTTCAAGTCCATGTTAAACAAATGATTTTGATTCAAATACTTGTGATTTAAGTGATATAGCTTCAAATGCAGGCGAAACAAACGCTTTAGCTTCAAATCCATGCGAATCACATAATTTAACTTCAAATTCATGCGAAACACATGGTTTAGCTTTAAATTCATGCGAAACAAATGATTTAGTTTCAAATACTTGCGATATAAGTGATATAGCTTCAAATGCTGGCGAAATAAACGAGTTAGCTCCAAATCCATGCGAAACACATGATGTAGCTTCAAATCAATGCGATGTAGATGGTTCAGAATCAAATCCATGCGAAACAAATGATTTAGCTTCAAATACTTGCGATATAAATGATATAGCTTCAAATGCTGGCGAAATAAACGAGTTAGCATCAAATCAATGCGAAACACATGATGTAGGTTCAAATCAAAGCGATGTAGAAGGATTAGTTTCAAATCCATGTTAAACAAATGATTTTGATTCAAATACTTGTGATTTAAGTGATATAGCTTCAAATGCAGGCGAAACAAAAGCTTTAGCTTCAAATCCATGCGAATCACATAATTTAGCTTCAAATTCATGCGAAACACATGCTTTAGCTTTAAATTCATGCGAAACAAATGCTTTAGTTTCAAATACTTGCGATATAAGTGATATAGCTTCAAATGCTGGCGAAATAAACGAGTTAGCTCCAAATCCATGCGAAACACATGATGTAGCTTCAAATCAATTCGATGTAGATGGTTTAGAATCAAATCCATGAGAAACAAATGATTTAGCTTCAAATACTTGCGATATAAGTGATATAGCTTCAAATGCTGGCGAAATAACCGAGTTAGCTTCAAATGCATGCGAAACACGTGATGTAGGTTCAAATCAAAGCGATGTAGAAGGATTAGTTTCAAATCCATGTTAAACAAATGATTTTGATTCAAATACTTGTGATTTAAGTGATATAGCTTCAAATGCAGGCGAAACAAAAGCTTTAGCTTCAAATCCATGCGAATCACATAATTTAGCTTCAAATTCATGCGAAACACATGCTTTAGCTTTAAATTCATGCGAAACAAATGCTTTAGTTTCAAATACTTGCGATATAAGTGATATAGCTTCAAATGCTGGCGAAATAAACGAGTTAGCTCCAAATCCATGCGAAACACATGATGTAGCTTCAAATCAATTCGATGTAGATGGTTTAGAATCAAATCCATGCGAAACAAATGATTTAGCTTCAAATACTTGCGATATAAGTGATATAGCTTCAAATGCTGGCGAAATAACCGAGTTAGCTTCAAATGCATGCGAAACACGTGATGTAGGTTCAAATCAAAGCGATGTAGAAGGATTAGTTTCAAATCCATGTTAAACAAATCATTTTGATTCAAATACTTGTGATTTAAGTGATATAGCTTCAAATGCAGGCGAAACAACCGCTTTAGCTTCAAAACCATGCGAATCACATAATTTAGCTTCAAATTCATGCGAAACACATGATTTAGCTTCAAATTCATGCGAAACAAATGATTTAGTTTCAAATACTTGCGATATAAGTGATATATCTTCAAATGCAGGCGACACGAACTAGTTAGCTTCAAATCAATGCGAAACACATGATATACCTTCATATCAATGCGACGTAGATTGTTTAGCTTCAAATCCATGCGAAACAAATGATTTAGCTTCAAATACTTGCGATATAAGTGATATAGTTTCAAATGCGGGAGAAATAACCGATTTAGCTTCAAATGCATGCGAAACACATGATGTAGGTTCAAATCAAAGCGATGTAGAAGGATTAGTTTCAAATCCATGTTAAACAAATGATTTTGATTCAAATACTTGTGATTTAAGTGATATAGCTTCAAATGCAGGCAAAACAAACGCTTTAGCTTCAAATCCATACGAATCACATAATTTAGCTTCAAATTCATGCGAGACACATGGTTTAGCTTTAAATTCATGCGAAACAAATGATTTAGTTTCAAATACTTGCGATATAAGTGATATAGCTTCAAATGCTGGCGAAATAAACGAGTTAGCTCCAAATCCATAAGAAACACATGATGTAGCTTCAAATCAATGAGATGTAGATGGTTTAGAAACAAATCCATGCGAAACAAATGATTTAGCTTCAAATACTTGCGATATAAGTGATATAGCTTCAAATATTGGCGAAATAACCGAGTTAGCTTCAAATGCATGCGAAACACATGATGTAGGTTCAAATCAAAGCGATGTAGAAGGATTAGTTACAAATCCATGTTAAACAAATGATTTTGATTCAAATACTTGTGATTTAAGTGATATAGCTTCAAATGTAGGCGAAACAGCCGCGTTAGCTTCAAAACCATGCGAATCACATAATTTAGCTTCAAATTCATGCGAAACACATGATTTAGCTCCAAATTCATGCGAAACAAATGATTTAGTTTCAAATACTTGCGATATAAGTGATATAGCTTAAAATGCTGGCGAAATAGACGAGTTAGCTCCAAATCCATGCGAAACACATGATATAGCTTCAAATCAATGCGATGTTGAAGGTTTAGCTTCAAATCCATGCGATTCAAATGATTTAGCTTCAAATACTTGCGGTATAAGTGATATAGCTTCAAATGCAGGCGACACGAACGAGTTAGCTTCAAATCAATGCGAAACACATGATATACCTTTATATCAATGCGATGTAGATTGTTTAGCTCCAAATCCATGCGAAACAAATGATTTAGCTTCAAATACTTGCGATATAAGTGATATAGCTTCAAATGTAGGCGACACGAACGAGTTAGCTTCAAATCAATGCGAAACACATGATATACCTTTATATCAATGCGGTGTAGATTGTTTAGCTTCAAATCCATGCGAAACAAATGATTTAGCTTCAAATACTTGCGATATAAGTGATATAGCTTCAAATGCTGGCGAAATAAACGTGTTAGCTTCAAATCAATGGGAAACACATGATAAAGCTTCAAGTCAATGCGATGTAGAAGGTTTAGCTTCAAATCCATGCGAAACAAATGATTTAGCTTCAAATACGTGCAATATAAGTGATATAGCTTCAAATGCTGGCGAAATAATCGAGTTAGCTTGATATCCATGCGAAACACATGATGTAGCTTCAAATCAATGCGATGTATAAGGTTTAGCTTCAAATTCATGCGAAACAAATGATTTAGCTTCAAATTCTTGCGATATAGGTGATATAGCTTCAAATGCAGGCGAAATAAACGATTTAGCTTCAAATCCATGCAAAACACATGATGTAGCTTCAAATCAATGCGATGTCGAAGGTTTAGCTTCAAATCCCTGCGAAACAATTGATTTAGCTTCAAATACTTGCGATATAAGTGATATAGCTTCAAATGCTGGCGAAATAATCGAGTTAGCTTGAAATCCATGCGAAACACATGACGAAGCTTCAAATCAATGCGATGTATAAGGTTTAGCTTCAAATTCATGCGAAACAAATGATTTAGCTTCAAATTATTGCGATAGAAGTGATATAGTTTCAAATGCTGGCGAAGTAATCGAGTTAGCTTCAAATCCATGCGAAACATATGATGTAGCATGAAATCAATGCGAGGTAGAAGGTTTGGCTTCAGATCCATGCGAAGAAAATGATTTAGCATAAAATACTTGCGATATAAGTGATATAGCTTCAAATGCTGGAGAAATAACCGAGCTAGCCTCAAATGCATGCGAAACACATGATGTAGGTTCAAATCAAAGCGATGTAGAAGGATTAGTTTCAAATCCATGTTAAACAAATCATTTTGATTCAAATACTTGTGATTTAAGTGATATAGCTTCAAATGCAGGCGAAACAAACGCTTCAGCTTCATAACCATGCTAATCACATAATTTAGCTTCAAATTCATGCGAAACACATGGTTTAGCTTCAAATTCATGCGAAACAAATGATTTAGTTTCAAATACTTGCGATATAAGTGATATAGCTTCAAATGCTGGCGAAATAAACGAGTTAGCTTGAAATCCGTGCGAAACACATGATGTAGCTTCAAATCAATGCGATGTAGAAGGTTTAGCTTCAAATCCCTGCGAAACAATTGATTTAGCTTCAAATACTTGCGATATAAGTGATATAGCTTCAAATGCTGGCGAAATAATCGAGTTAGCTTGAAATCCATGCGAAACACATGATGGAGCTTCAAATCAATGCGATGTATAAGGTTTAGCTTCAAATTCATGCGAAACAAATGATTTAGCTTCAAATTCTTGCGATAGAAGTGATATAGTTTCAAATGCTGGCGAAGTAATCGAGTTAGCTTCAAATCCATGCGAAACATATGATGTAGCATGAAATCAATGCGAGGTAGAAGGTTTGGCTTCAGATCCATGCGAAGAAAATGATTTAGCATAAAATACTTGCGATATAAGTGATATAGCTTCAAATGCTGGAGAAATAACCGAGCTAGCTTCAAATGCATGCGAAAAACATGATGTCGGTTCAAATCAAAGCGATGTAGAAGGATTAGTTTCAAATCCATGTTAAACAAATCATTTTGATTCAAATACTTGCGATATAAGTGATATAGCTTCAAATGCTGGCGCAATTAACGAGATAGCTTCATATCCATGCGAAACACATGATGTATCTTCAAATTAATGCGATGTAGAAAATTAATCTTCAAATCCAAGCGAAACAAATGATTTAGCTTCAAATACATGCGATATAAGTGATATAGCTTCAAATGATGGCGAAATAATCGAGTTACCTTGAAATCCGTGCGAAACACATGATGTAGCTTCAAATCAATGCGATGTAGAAGGTTTAGCTTCAAATTCATGCGAAACAAATGATTTAGCTTCAAATCAATGCGATGTAGATGGTTTAGCTTAAAATCCATGCGAAACAAATGATTTAGCTTCAAATACTTGCGATATAAATGATATAGCTTCAAATGCTGGCGAAATAAACGAGTTAGCATCAAATCAATGCGAAACACATGATATACCTTCATATCAATGCGATGTAGATTGTTTAGCTTCAAATCCTTGCGAAACGAATGATTTAGCTTCAAATACTTGCGATATAAGTGATAAAGCTTCAAATGCAGGCGTAACAAACGCGTTAGCTTCAAATCCATGAGAAACACATGATGTAGCTTCAAATCAATGCGATGTAGAAGGTTCAGCTACAAATCCATGTGAAACAAATGATTTAGCTTCAAATACTTGCGATATAAGTGATATAGTTTCAAATTCTGACGAAATAACCGAGTTAGCTTCAAATGCATGCGAAACACATGATGTAGGTTCAAATCAAAGCGATGTAGAAGGATTAGTTTCAAATCCATGTTAAACAAATTATTTTTATTCAAATACTTGTGATTTAAGTGATATAGCTTCAAATGCAGGCGAAACAAAAGCTTTAGCTTCAAATCCATGCGAATCACATAATTTAGCTTCAAATTCATGCGAAACACATGCTTTAGCTTTAAATTCATGCGAAACAAATGCTTTAGTTTCAAATACTTGCGATATAAGTGATATAGCTTCAAATGCTGGCGAAATAAACGAGTTAGCTCCAAATCCATGCGAAACACATGATATACCTTCATATCAATGCGACGTAGATTGTTTAGCTTCAAATCCATGCGAAACACATGATGTAGGTTCAAATCAAAGCGATGTAGAAGGATTAGTTTCAAATCCATGTTAAACAAATGATTTTGATTCAAATACTTGCGATATAAGTGATATAGCTTCAAATGCTGGCGCAATTAACGAGATAGCTTCATATCCATGCGAAACACATGATGTATCTTCAAATTAATGCGATGTAGAAAATTAATCTTCAAATCCAAGCGAAACAAATGATTTAGCTTCAAATACATGCGATATAAGTGATATAGCTTCAAATGACGGCGAAATTATCGTGTTACCTTGAAATCCGTGCGAAACACATGATGTAGCTTCAAATCAATGCGATGTAGAAGGTTTAGCTTCAAATTCATGCGAAACAAATGATTTAGCTTCAAATTCTTGCGATATAAGTGATATAGCTTCAAATGCAGGCGAAATAAACGATTTAGCTTCAAATCCATGCAAAACACATGATGTAGCTTCAAATCAATGCGATGTCGAAGGTTTAGCTTCAAATCCCTGCGAAACAATTGATTTAGCTTCAAATACTTGCGATATAAGTGATATAGCTTCAAATGCTGGCGAAATAATCGAGTTAGCTTGAAATCCATGCGAAACACATGACGAAGCTTCAAATCAATGCGATGTATAAGGTTTAGCTTCAAATTCATGCGAAACAAATGATTTAGCTTCAAATTCTTGCGATAGAAGTGATATAGTTTCAAATGCTGGCGAAGTAATCGAGTTAGCTTCAAATCCATGCGAAACATATGATGTAGCATGAAATCAATGCGAGGTAGAAGGTTTGGCTTCAGATCCATGCGAAGAAAATGATTTAGCATAAAATACTTGCGATATAAGTGATATAGCTTCAAATGCTGGAGAAATAACCGAGCTAGCCTCAAATGCATGCGAAACACATGATGTAGGTTCAAATCAAAGCGATGTAGAAGGATTAGTTTGAAATCCATGTTAAACAAATCATTTTGATTCAAATACTTGTGATTTAAGTGATATAGCTTCAAATGCAGGCGAAACAAACGCTTAGGTTCATAACCATGCTAATCACATAATTTAGCTTCAAATTCATGCGAAACACATGGTTTAGCTTCAAATTCATGCGAAACAAATGATTTAGTTTCAAATACTTGCGATATAAGTGATATAGCTTCAAATGCTGGCGAAATAAACGAGTTAGCTTGAAATCCGTGCGAAACACATGATGTAGCTTCAAATCAATGCGATGTAGAAGGTTTAGCTTCAAATCCCTGCGAAACAAATGATTTAGCTTCAAATACTTGCGATATAAGTGATATAGCTTCAAATGCTGGCGAAATAATCGAGTTAGCTTGAAATCCATGCGAAACACATGATGGAGCTTCAAATCAATGCGATGTATAAGGTTTAGCTTCAAATTCATGCGAAACAAATGATTTAGCTTCAAATTCTTGCGATAGAAGTGATATAGTTTCAAATGCTGGCGAAGTAATCGAGTTAGCTTCAAATCCATGCGAAACATATGATGTAGCATGAAATCAATGCGAGGTAGAAGGTTTGGCTTCAGATCCATGCGAAGAAAATGATTTAGCATAAAATACTTGCGATATAAGTGATATAGCTTCAAATGCTGGAGAAATAACCGAGCTAGCTTCAAATGCATGCGAAAAACATGATGTCGGTTCAAATCAAAGCGATGTAGAAGGATTAGTTTCAAATCCATGTTAAACAAATCATTTTGATTCAAATACTTGCGATATAAGTGATATAGCTTCAAATGCTGGCGCAATTAACGAGATAGCTTCATATCCATGCGAAACACATGATGTATCTTCAAATTAATGCGATGTAGAAAATTAATCTTCAAATCCAAGCGAAACAAATGATTTAGCTTCAAATACATGCGATATAAGTGATATAGCTTCAAATGATGGCGAAATAATCGAGTTACCTTGAAATCCGTGCGAAACACATGATGTAGCTTCAAATCAATGCGATGTAGAAGGTTTAGCTTCAAATTCATGCGAAACAAATGATTTAGCTTCAAATCAATGCGATGTAGATGGTTTAGCTTAAAATCCATGCGAAACAAATGATTTAGCTTCAAATACTTGCGATATAAATGATATAGCTTCAAATGCTGGCGAAATAAACGAGTTAGCATCAAATCAATGCGAAACACATGATATACCTTCATATCAATGCGATGTAGATTGTTTAGCTTCAAATCCTTGCGAAACGAATGATTTAGCTTCAAATACTTGCGATATAAGTGATAAAGCTTCAAATGCAGGCGTAACAAACGCGTTAGCTTCAAATCCATGAGAAACACATGATGTAGCTTCAAATCAATGCGATGTAGAAGGTTCAGCTACAAATCCATGTGAAACAAATGATTTAGCTTCAAATACTTGCGATATAAGTGATATAGTTTCAAATTCTGACGAAATAACCGAGTTAGCTTCAAATGCATGCGAAACACATGATGTTGGTTCAAATCAAAGCGATGTAGAAGGATTAGTTTCAAATCCATGTTAAACAAATTATTTTTATTCAAATACTTGTGATTTAAGTGATATAGCTTCAAATGCAGGCGAAACAAAAGCTTTAGCTTCAAATCCATGCGAATCACATAATTTAGCTTCAAATTCATGCGAAACACATGCTTTAGCTTTAAATTCATGCGAAACAAATGCTTTAGTTTCAAATACTTGCGATATAAGTGATATAGCTTCAAATGCTGGCGAAATAAACGAGTTAGCTCCAAATCCATGCGAAACACATGATATACCTTCATATCAATGCGACGTAGATTGTTTAGCTTCAAATCCATGCGAAACACATGATGTAGGTTCAAATCAAAGCGATGTAGAAGGATTAGTTTCAAATCCATGTTAAACAAATGATTTTGATTCAAATACTTGCGATATAAGTGATATAGCTTCAAATGCTGGCGCAATTAACGAGATAGCTTCATATCCATGCGAAACACATGATGTATCTTCAAATTAATGCGATGTAGAAAATTAATCTTCAAATCCAAGCGAAACAAATGATTTAGCTTCAAATACATGCGATATAAGTGATATAGCTTCAAATGACGGCGAAATAATCGTGTTACCTTGAAATCCGTGCGAAACACATGATGTAGCTTCAAATCAATGCGATGTAGTAGGTTTAGCTTCAAATTCATGCGAAACAAATGATTTAGCTTCAAATTCTTGCGATATAAGTGATATAGCTTCAAATGCAGGCGAAAAAAACGATTTAGCTTCAAATCCATGCGGAACACATGATGTAGCTTCAAATCAATGCGATGTAGAAGGTTTAGCTTCAAATCCATGCGAATCAAATGATTTAGCTTCAAATACTTGCGATATAAGTGATATAGCTTCAAATGCAGGCGAATCGAACTAGTTAGCTTCAAATCAATGCGAAACACATGATATACCTTTATATCAATGCGATGTAGATTGTTTAGCTTCAAATCCATGCGAAACAAATGATTTAGCTTCAAATACTTGCGATATAAGTGATATAGTTTCAAATGCTGGCGAAATAATCGAGTTAGCTTCAAATCCATGCGAAACATATGATGTAGCATCAAATCAATGCGAGGTAGAAGGTTTGGCTTCAGATCCATGCGAAACAAATGATTTAGCATAAAATACTTGCGATATAAGTGATATAGATTCAAATTCTGGACAAATAACCGAGTTAGCTTCAAATGCATGCGAAACACATGATGTAGGTTCAAATCAAAGCGAAGTAGAAGGATTAGTTTCAAATCCATGTTAAACAAATGATTTTGATTCAAATACTTGCGATATAAATGATATAGCTTCAAATGCTGGCGAAATAAACGAGTTAGCATCAAATCAATGCGAAACACATGATATACCTTCATATCAATGCGATGTAGATTGTTTAGCTTCAAATCCTTGCGAAACGAATGATTTAGCTTCAAATACTTGTGATTTAAGTGATATAGCTTCAAATGCAGGCGAAACAAGCGCTTTAGCTTCAAATCCATGCGAATCACATAATTTAGCTTCAAATTCATGCGAAACACATGCTTTAGCTTTAAATTCATGCGAAACAAATGCTTTAGTTTCAAATACTTGCGATATAAGTGATATAGTTTCAAATGCTGGCGAAATAAACGAGTTAGCTCCAAATCCATGCGAAACACATGATGTAGCTTCAAATCAATTCGATGTAGATGGTTCAGAATCAAATCCATGCGAAACAAATGATTTAGCTTCAAATACTTGCGATATAAGATATATGGCTTCACATGCTGGCGAAATAACCGAGTTAGCTTCAAATGCATGCGAAACACATGATGTAGGTTCAAATCAAAGCGAAGTAGAAGGATTAGTTTCAAGTCCATGTTAAACAAATGATTTTGATTCAAATACTTGTGATTTAAGTGATATAGCTTCAAATGCAGGCGAAACAAACGCTTTAGCTTCAAATCCATGCGAATCACATAATTTAACTTCAAATTCATGCGAAACACATGGTTTAGCTTTAAATTCATGCGAAACAAATGATTTAGTTTCAAATACTTGCGATATAAGTGATATAGCTTCAAATGCTGGCGCAATTAACGAGATAGCTTCATATCCATGCGAAACACATGATGTATCTTCAAATTAATGCGATGTAGAAAATTAATCTTCAAATCCAAGCGAAACAAATGATTTAGCTTCAAATACATGCGATATAAGTGATATAGCTTCAAATGACGGCGAAATAATCGTGTTACCTTGAAATCCGTGCGAAACACATGATGTAGCTTCAAATCAATGCGATGTAGAAGGTTTAGCTTCAAATTCATGCGAAACAAATGATTTAGCTTCAAATTCTTGCGATATAAGTGATATAGCTTCAAATGCAGGCGAAAAAAACGATTTAGCTTCAAATCCATGCGGAACACATGATGTAGCTTCAAATCAATGCGATGTAGAAGGTTTAGCTTCAAATCCATGCGAATCAAATGATTTAGCTTCAAATACTTGCGATATAAGTGATATAGCTTCAAATGCAGGCGAATCGAACTAGTTAGCTTCAAATCAATGCGAAACACATGATATACCTTTATATCAATGCGATGTAGATTGTTTAGCTTCAAATCCATGCGAAACAAATGATTTAGCTTCAAATACTTGCGATATAAGTGATATAGTTTCAAATGCTGGCGAAATAATCGAGTTAGCTTCAAATCCATGCGAAACATATGATGTAGCATCAAATCAATGCGAGGTAGAAGGTTTGGCTTCAGATCCATGCGAAACAAATGATTTAGCATAAAATACTTGCGATATAAGTGATATAGATTCAAATTCTGGACAAATAACCGAGTTAGCTTCAAATGCATGCGAAACACATGATGTAGGTTCAAATCAAAGCGAAGTAGAAGGATTAGTTTCAAATCCATGTTAAACAAATGATTTTGATTCAAATACTTGCGATATAAATGATATAGCTTCAAATGCTGGCGAAATAAACGAGTTAGCATCAAATCAATGCGAAACACATGATATACCTTCATATCAATGCGATGTAGATTGTTTAGCTTCAAATCCTTGCGAAACGAATGATTTAGCTTCAAATACTTGTGATTTAAGTGATATAGCTTCAAATGCAGGCGAAACAAGCGCTTTAGCTTCAAATCCATGCGAATCACATAATTTAGCTTCAAATTCATGCGAAACACATGCTTTAGCTTTAAATTCATGCGAAACAAATGCTTTAGTTTCAAATACTTGCGATATAAGTGATATAGTTTCAAATGCTGGCGAAATAAACGAGTTAGCTCCAAATCCATGCGAAACACATGATGTAGCTTCAAATCAATTCGATGTAGATGGTTCAGAATCAAATCCATGCGAAACAAATGATTTAGCTTCAAATACTTGCGATATAAGATATATGGCTTCACATGCTGGCGAAATAACCGAGTTAGCTTCAAATGCATGCGAAACACATGATGTAGGTTCAAATCAAAGCGAAGTAGAAGGATTAGTTTCAAGTCCATGTTAAACAAATGATTTTGATTCAAATACTTGTGATTTAAGTGATATAGCTTCAAATGCAGGCGAAACAAACGCTTTAGCTTCAAATCCATGCGAATCACATAATTTAACTTCAAATTCATGCGAAACACATGGTTTAGCTTTAAATTCATGCGAAACAAATGATTTAGTTTCAAATACTTGCGATATAAGTGATATAGCTTCAAATGCTGGCGAAATAGACGAGTTAGCTCCAAATCCATGCGAAACACATGATGTAGCTTCAAATCAATGCGATGTAGATGGTTCAGAATCAAATCCATGCGAAACAAATGATTTAGCTTCAAATACTTGCGATATAAATGATATAGCTTCAAATGCTGGCGAAATAAACGAGTTAGCATCAAATCAATGCGAAACACATGATGTAGGTTCAAATCAAAGCGATGTAGAAGGATTAGTTTCAAATCCATGTTAAACAAATGATTTTGATTCAAATACTTGTGATTTAAGTGATATAGCTTCAAATGCAGGCGAAACAAAAGCTTTAGCTTCAAATCCATGCGAATCACATAATTTAGCTTCAAATTCATGCGAAACACATGCTTTGGCTTTAAATTCATGCGAAACAAATGCTTTAGTTTCAAATACTTGCGATGTAAGTGATATAGCTTCAAATGCTGGCGAAATAAACGAGTTAGCTCCAAATCCATGCGAAACACATGATGTAGCTTCAAATCAATTCGATGTAGATGGTTTAGAATCAAATCCATGCGAAACAAATGATTTAGCTTCAAATACTTGCGATATAAGTGATATAGCTTCAAATGCTGGCGAAATAACCGAGTTAGCTTCAAATGCATGCGAAACACATGATGTAGGTTCAAATCAAAGCGATGTAGAAGGATTAGTTTCAAATCCATGTTAAACAAATCATTTTGATTCAAATACTTGTGATTTAAGTGATATAGCTTCAAATGCAGGCGAAACAACCTCTTTAGCTTCAAAACCATGCGAATCACATAATTTAGCTTCAAATTCATGCGAAACACATGATTTAGCTTCAAATTCATGCGAAACAAATGATTTAGTTTCAAATACTTGCGATATAAGTGATATATCTTCAAATGCAGGCGACACGAACTAGTTAGCTTCAAATCAATGCGAAACACATGATATACCTTCATATCAATGCGACGTAGATTGTTTAGCTTCAAATCCATGCGAAACAAATGATTTAGCTTCAAATACTTGCGATATAAGTGATATAGTTTCAAATGCGGGAGAAATAACCGATTTAGCTTCAAATGCATGCGAAACACATGATGTAGGTTCAAATCAAAGCGATGTAGAAGGATTAGGTTCAAATCCATGTTAAACAAATGATTTTGATTAAAATACTTGTGATTTAAGTGATATAGCTTCAAATGCAGGCAAAACAAACGCTTTAGCTTCAAATCCATGCGAATCACATAATTTAGCTTCAAATTCATGCGAGACACATGGTTTAGCTTTAAATTCATGCGAAACAAATGACTTAGTTTCAAATACTTGCGATATAAGTGATATAGCTTCAAATGCTGGCGAAATAAACGAGTTAGCTCCAAATCCATGCGAAACACATGATGTAGCTTCAAATCAATGAGATGTAGATGGTTTAGAAACAAATCCATGCGAAACAAATGATTTAGCTTCAAATACTTGCGATATAAGTGATATAGCTTCAAATATTGGCGAAATAACCGAGTTAGCTTCAAATGCATGCGAAACACATGATGTAGGTTCAAATCAAAGCGATGTAGAAGGATTAGTTACAAATCCATGTTAAACAAATGATTTTGATTCAAATACTTGTGATTTAAGTGATATAGCTTCAAATGTAGGCGAAACAACCGCGTTAGCTTCAAAACCATGCGAATCACATAATTTAGCTTCAAATTCATGCGAAACACATGATTTAGCTCCAAATTCATGCGAAACAAATGATTTAGTTTCAAATACTTGCGATATAAGTGATATAGCTTAAAATGCTGGCGAAATAGACGAGTTAGCTCCAAATCCATGCGAAACACATGATATAGCTTCAAATCAATGCGATGTTGAAGGTTTAGCTTCAAATCCATGCGATTCAAATGATTTAGCTTCAAATACTTGCGATATAAGTGATATAGTTTCAAATGCAGGCGACACGAACGAGTTAGCTTCAAATCAATGCGAAACACATGATATACCTTTATATCAATGCGATGTAGATTGTTTAGCTCCAAATCCATGCGAAACAAATGATTTAGCTTCAAATACTTGCGATATAAGTGATATAGCTTCAAATGTAGGCGACACGAACGAGTTAGCTTCAAATCAATGCGAAACACATGATATACCTTTATATCAATGCGGTGTAGATTGTTTAGCTTCAAATCCATGCGAAACAAATGATTTAGCTTCAAATACTTGCGATATAAGTGATATAGCTTCAAATGCTGGCGAAATAGACGAGTTAGCTCCAAATCCATGCGAAACACATGATGTAGCTTCAAATCAATTCGATGTAGATGGTTTAGAATCAAATCCATGCGAAACAAATGATTTAGCTTCAAATACTTGCGATATAAGTGATATAACTTCAAATGCTGGCGAAATAACCGAGTTAGCTTCAACTGCATGCGAAACACATGATGTAGGTTCAAATCAATGCGATGTAGATGGTTTAGAATCAAATACATGCGAAACAAATGATTTAGCTTCAAATACATGCGATATAAGTGATATAGCTTCAATTGCTGGCGAAATAATCGAGTTAGCTTGAAATCCATACGAAACACATGATGTAGCTTCAAATCAATGCGATGTAGAAGGTTTAGCTTAAAATCCATGCGAAACAAATGATTTAGCTTCAAATACTTGCGATATAAGTGATATAGCTTCAAATGCTGGCGAAATAAACGTGTTAGCTTCAAATCAATGGGAAACACATGATAAAGCTTCAAGTCAATGCGATGTAGAAGGTTTAGCTTCAAATCCATGCGAAACAAATGATTTAGCTTCAAATACGTGCAATATAAGTGATATAGCTTCAAATGCAGGCGACACGAACGAGCTAGCTTCAAATCAATGAGAAACACATGATATACCTTTATATCAATGCGATGTAGACTGTTTAGCTTCAAGTCCATGCGAAACAAATGATTTAGTTTCAAATACTTGCAATATAAGTGATATAGCTTCAAATGCTGGCGAAATAATCGAGTTACCTTGAAATCCGTGCGAAACACATGATGTAGCTTCAAATCAATGCGATGTAGAAGGTTTAGCTTAAAATCCATGCGAAACAAATGATTTAGCTTCAAATACGTGCAATATAAGTGATATAGCTTCAAATGCAGGCGACACGAACGAGCTAGCTTCAAATCAATGAGAAACACATGATATACCTTTATATCAATGCGATGTAGACTGTTTAGCTTCAAGTCCATGCGAAACAAATGATTTAGTTTCAAATACTTGCGATATAAGTGATATAGCTTCAAATGCTGGCGAAATAATCGAGTTAGCTTGAAATCCATGCGAAACACATGATGGAGATTCAAATCAATGCGATGTATAAGGTTTAGCTTCAAATTCATGCGAAACAAATGATTTAGCTTCAAATTCTTGCGATAGAAGTGATATAGTTTCAAATGCTGGCGAAGTAATCGAGTTAGCTTCAAATCCATGCGAAACATATGATGTAGCATGAAATCAATGCGAGGTAGAAGGTTTGGCTTCAGATCCATGCGAAGAAAATGATTTAGCATAAAATACTTGCGATATAAGTGATATAGCTTCAAATGCTGGAGAAATAACCGAGCTAGCTTCAAATGCATGCGAAACACATGATGTCGGTTCAAATCAAAGCGATGTAGAAGGATTAGTTTCAAATCCATGTTAAACAAATCATTTTGATTAAAATACTTGTGATTTAAGGGATATAGCTTCAAATGCAGGCGAAACAAACGCTTTAGCTTCAAAACCATGCTAATCACATAATTTAGCTTCAAATTCATGCGAAACACATGGTTTAGCTTCAAATTCATGCGAAACAAATGATTTAGTTTCAAATACTTGCGATATAAGTGATATAGCTTCAAATGCTGGCGAAATAAACGAGTTAGCTCCAAATACATGCGAAACACATGATGTAGCTTCAAATCAATGCGATGTAGATGGTTTATATCAAATCCATGCGAAACAAATGATTTAGCTTCAAATACTTGCGATATAAGTGATATAGCTTCAATTGCTGGCGAAATAATCGAGTTAGCATGAAATCCATGCGAAACACATGATGTAGCTTCAAATCAATGCGATGTAGAAGCATTAGCTTCAAATCCATGCGAAACAAATGATTTAGTTTCAAATACTTGCGATATAAATGATATAGCTTCAAATGCTGGCGCAATCAACGAGATAGCTTCATATCCATGCGAAACACATGATGTATCTTCAAATTAATGCGATGTAGAAAATTAATCTTCAAATCCAAGCGAAACAAATGATTTAGCTTCAAATACATGCGATATAAGTGATATAGCTTCAAATGATGGCGAAATAATCGAGTTACCTTGAAATCCGTGCGAAACACATGATGTAGCTTCAAATCAATGCGATGTAGAAGGTTTAGCTTAAAATCCATGCGAAACAAATGATTTAGCTTCAAATACTTGCGATATAAATGATATAGCTTCAAATGCTGGCGAAATAAACGAGTTAGCATCAAATCAATGCGAAACACATGATATACCTTCATATCAATGCGATGTAGATTGTTTAGCTTCAAATCCTTGCGAAACGAATGATTTAGCTTCAAATACTTGCGATATAAGTGATAAAGCTTCAAATGCAGGCGTAACAAACGCGTTAGCTTCAAATCCATGAGAAACACATGATGTAGCTTCAAATCAATGCGATGTAGAAGGTTCAGCTACAAATCCATGTGAAACAAATGATTTAGCTTCAAATACTTGCGATATAAGTGATATAGTTTCAAATTCTGACGAAATAACCGAGTTAGCTTCAAATGCATGCGAAACACATGATGTAGGTTCAAATCAAAGCGATGTAGAAGGATAAGTTTCAAATCCATGTTAAACAAATTATTTTTATTCAAATACTTGTGATTTAAGTGATATAGCTTAAAATGCAGGCGAAACAAACGCTTTAGCTTCAAATCCATGCGAATCACATAATTTAGCTTTAAATTCATGCGGAACACATGCTTTAGCTTTAAATTCATGCGAAACAAATGCTTTAGTTTCAAATACTTGCGATATAAGTGATATAGTTTCAAATGCTGGCGAAATAAACGAGATAGCTTCAAATCCATGCGAAAGCCACAATGTAGCTTCAAATCAATACGATGTAGAAGGTTTAGCTTCGAATCCATGAGAAAGAAATGCTTTAGCTTCAAATACTTGCGATATAAGTGATGTAGCTTCAAATGCAGGCGAAATAAACGAGTTAGCTTCAAAACCATGCGGAACACATGATATAGCTTCAAATCAATGCGATGTATAAAATTTAGCTTCAAATCCATGCGAAACAAATGTTTTAGCTTCAAATACTTACGATATAAGTTATATAGCTTCAAATTCTGGCGAAATAATCGAGTTAGCTTCAACTCCATGCGAAACCCACGATGTAGCTTCAAATTAATGCGATGTAGTAGGTTTAGCTTGAAATCCATGCGAAACAAATGATTTAGCTACAAATACTTGCGATATAAGTGATATAGCTTCGAATGCTGGCGAAATAAACGAGTTGGCTTCAAATCCATGCGAAACACACGTTGTAGCATCAAATCAATGCGATGTAGATGGTTTAACTTCAAATCCATGCGAAAGAAATGCTTTAGCTCCAAATACATGCGAAACACATGATGTAGCTTCAAATCAATGCGATGTAGATGGTTTATATCAAATCCATGCGAAACAAATGATTTAGCTTCAAATACTTGCGATATAAGTGATATAGCTTCAATTGCTGGCGAAATAATCGAGTTAGCATGAAATCCATGCGAAACACATGATGTAGCTTCAAATCAATGCGATGTAGAAGCATTAGCTTCAAATCCATGCGAAACAAATGATTTAGTTTCAAATACTTGCGATATAAATGATATAGCTTCAAATGCTGGCGCAATCAACGAGATAGCTTCATATCCATGCGAAACACATGATGTATCTTCAAATTAATGCGATGTAGAAAATTAATCTTCAAATCCAAGCGAAACAAATGATTTAGCTTCAAATACATGCGATATAAGTGATATAGCTTCAAATGATGGCGAAATAATCGAGTTACCTTGAAATCCGTGCGAAACACATGATGTAGCTTCAAATCAATGCGATGTAGAAGGTTTAGCTTAAAATCCATGCGAAACAAATGATTTAGCTTCAAATACTTGCGATATAAATGATATAGCTTCAAATGCTGGCGAAATAAACGAGTTAGCATCAAATCAATGCGAAACACATGATATACCTTCATATCAATGCGATGTAGATTGTTTAGCTTCAAATCCTTGCGAAACGAATGATTTAGCTTCAAATACTTGCGATATAAGTGATAAAGCTTCAAATGCAGGCGTAACAAACGCGTTAGCTTCAAATCCATGAGAAACACATGATGTAGCTTCAAATCAATGCGATGTAGAAGGTTCAGCTACAAATCCATGTGAAACAAATGATTTAGCTTCAAATACTTGCGATATAAGTGATATAGTTTCAAATTCTGACGAAATAACCGAGTTAGCTTCAAATGCATGCGAAACACATGATGTAGGTTCAAATCAAAGCGATGTAGAAGGATAAGTTTCAAATCCATGTTAAACAAATTATTTTTATTCAAATACTTGTGATTTAAGTGATATAGCTTAAAATGCAGGCGAAACAAACGCTTTAGCTTCAAATCCATGCGAATCACATAATTTAGCTTTAAATTCATGCGGAACACATGCTTTAGCTTTAAATTCATGCGAAACAAATGCTTTAGTTTCAAATACTTGCGATATAAGTGATATAGTTTCAAATGCTGGCGAAATAAACGAGATAGCTTCAAATCCATGCGAAAGCCACAATGTAGCTTCAAATCAATACGATGTAGAAGGTTTAGCTTCAAATCCATGAGAAAGAAATGCTTTAGCTTCAAATACTTGCGATATAAGTGATGTAGCTTCAAATGCAGGCGAAATAAACGAGTTAGCTTCAAAACCATGCGGAACACATGATATAGCTTCAAATCAATGCGATGTATAAAATTTAGCTTCAAATCCATGCGAAACAAATGTTTTAGCTTCAAATACTTACGATATAAGTTATATAGCTTCAAATTCTGGCGAAATAATCGAGTTAGCTTCAACTCCATGCGAAACCCACGATGTAGCTTCAAATTAATGCGATGTAGTAGGTTTAGCTTGAAATCCATGCGAAACAAATGATTTAGCTACAAATACTTGCGATATAAGTGATATAGCTTCGAATGCTGGCGAAATAAACGAGTTGGCTTCAAATCCATGCGAAACACACGTTGTAGCATCAAATCAATGCGATGTAGATGGTTTAACTTCAAATCCATGCGAAAGAAATGCTTTAGCTTCAAATACTTGCGATATAAGTGATGTAGCTTCAAATGCACGCGAAATAAACGAGTTAGCCTCAAATCCATGCTAAACACATGATGTAGCTTCAAATCAATGCGATGTAGAAGGTTCAGCTACAAATCCATGTGAAACAAATAATTTAGCTTCAAATACTTGCGATATAAGTGATATAGTTTCAAATTCTGGCGAAATAATCGAGTTAGCTTCAAATCCATGCGGAACACATGATGTAGCTTCAGATCAATGCGATGTAGATGGTTTAGAATCAAATCCATGGGAAACAAATGATTTAGCTTCAAATACTTGCGATATAAGTGATATAGCTTCAAATGCTGGAGAAATAAACGAGTTAGCTACAAATCCATGCGAAACACATGATGTAGTTTCAAATCGATGCGATGTAGATGGTTTAGATTCAAATCCATGCGAAACAAATGATTTAAATTCAAATACTTCCGGTATAAGTGATATAGCTTCAAATGCTGGCGAAATAAACGAGTTAGCTTCAAATCCATGCGAAACACATGATGTAGCTTCAAATCAATGCGATGTAGAAGGTTTAGCTTCAAATCCCTGCGAAACAAATGATTTAGCTTGAAATACTTGCGATATAAGTGATATAGCTTCAAATGCTGGCGAAATAATCGTGTTAGCTTGAAATCCATGCGAAACACATGATGAAGCTTCAAATCAATGCAATGTGTAAGGTTTAGCTTCAAATCAATGCGATGTGTAAGGTTTAGCTTCAAATCCATGCTAAACACATGATGTAGCTTCAAATCATTGCGATGTAGAAGGTTTGGCGTGAAATCCATGCGAAACAAATGATTCAGCTTCAAATACTTGCGATATAAGTGATATAGTTTCAAATTCTGTCGAAATAATCGAGTTAGCTTCAAATCCATGCGAAACAAATGATGTAGCTTCAAATCAATGCGATGTAGATGGTTTAGAATCAAATCCATGCGAAACAAATGTTTTAGCTTCAAATACTTGCGATATAAGTGATATAGCTTCAAATTCTGGCGAAATAATCGAGTTAGCTTCTACTCCATGCGAAACCCACGATGTAGCTTCAAATTAATGCGATGTAGTAGGTTTAGCTTCAAATTCATGCGGAACAAATGATTTAGCTTCAAATACTTGCGATATAAGTGATATAGCTTCAAATATTGGCGAAATAACCGAGTTAGCTTCAAATGCATGCGAAACACATGATGTAGGTGCATATCAAAGCGATGTAGAAGGATTAGTTCCAAATCCATGTTAAACAAATGATTTTGATTCAAATACTTGTGATTTAAGTGATATAGCTTCAAATGCAGGCGAAACAAACGCTTTAGCTTCAAATCCATGCGAATCACATAATTTATCTTCAAATTCATGCGAAACACATGGTTTAGCTTTAAATTCATGCGAAACAAATGATTTAGTTTCAAATACTTGCGATATAAGTGATATAGCTTCAAATGCTGGCGAAATAAACGAGTTAACTCCAAATCCATGCGAAACACATGATGTAGCTTCAAATCAATGCGATGTAGATGGTTTAGCTTAAAATCCATGCGAAACAAATGATTTAGTTTCAAATCAATGCGATGTAGATTGTTTAGCTTCAAATCCATGCGGGACATATGTTTTAGCTTCAAATACTTGCGATATAAGTGATATAACTTCAAATGCTGGCGAAATAGACGAGTTGGCTTCTAATCCATGCGAAACCCACGATGTAGCTTCAAATTAATGCGATGTAGTAGGTTTAGCTTCAAATCCATGCGAAACAAATGATTTAGCTACAAATACTTGCGATATAAGTGATATAGCTTCAAATTCTGGCGAAATAATCGAGTTAGCTTCAACTCCATGCGAAACCCACGATGTAGCTTCAAATTAATGCGATGTAGTAGGTTTAGCTTCAAATTCATGCGGAACAAATGATTTAGCTTCAAATACTTGCGATATAAGTGATATAGCTTCAAATATTGGCGAAATAACCGAGTTAGCTTCAAATCCATGCTAAACACATGATGTAGCTTCAAATCATTGCGATGTAGAAGGTTTGGCGTGAAATCCATGCGAAACAAATGATTCAGCTTCAAATACTTGCGATATAAGTGATATTGTTTCAAATGCTGGCGAAATAAACGATTTAGCTTCAAAACCATGCGGAACACATGATGTAGCTTCAAATCAATGCGATGTAGATGGTTTAGCTTCAAATGCTGGCGAACTAATCGAGTTAGCTTCAAATCCATGTGAAACACACGATGTAGCTTCAAATCAACGCGATGTAGAAGGTTTCGCTTCAAATCCATGTGTAGCAAATTATTTAACTTCAAATACTTGCGATATAAGTGATATAGCTTCAAATGCTGGCGAAATAAACGAGTTAGCTCCAAATACATGCGAAACACATGATGTAGCTTCAAATCAATGCGATGTAGATGGTTTAAAATCAAATCCAAGCGAAACAAATGCTTTAGCTTCAAATACTTGCGATATAAGTGATGTAGCTTCAAATGCTGGCGAAATAAACGAGTTGGCTTCAAATCCATGCGAAACACATGTTGTAGCATCAAATCAATGCGATGTAGATTGTTATCTTCAAATCCATGCAAAAGAAATGCTTTAGCGTCAAATACTTGCGATATAAGTGATGTAGCTTCAAATGCAGGCGAAATAAACGAGTTAGCTTCAAATCCATGCTAAAGACATGATGTAGCTTCAAATCATTGCGATGTAGAAGGTTTGGCGTGAAATCCATGCGAAACAAATGATTCAGCTTCAAATACTTGCGATATAAGTGATATAGCTTCAAATGCTGGCGAAATAAACGATTTAGCTTCAAAACCGTGCGGAACACATGATGTAGCTTCAAATCAATGCGATGTAGATGGTTTAGCTTCAAATGCTGGCGAACTAATCGAGTTAGCTTCATATCCATGTGAAACACACGATGTAGCTTCAAATCAACGCGATGTAGAAGGTTTCGCTTCAAATCCATGTGTAGCAAATTATTTAACTTCAAATACTTGCGATATAAGTGATATAGCTTCAAATGCTGGCGAAATAAACGAGTTAGCTCCAAATACATGCGAAACACATGATGTAGCTTCAAATCAATGCGATGTAGATGGTTTAAAATCAAATCCAAGCGAAACAAATGATTTATCTTCAAATACTTGCGATATAAGTGATATAGCTTCAAATGCTGGCGCAATTAACGAGATAGCTTCATATCCATGCGAAACACATGATGTAGCTTCAAATCAATTCGATGTAGAAGGTTTAGCTTCAACTCCATGCGAAACAAATGATTTCGCTTCAAATACTTGCGATATAAGTGTTATAGCTTCAAATTCTGGAGAAATAATCGAGTTAGCTTCAACTCCATGCGAAACCCACGATGTAGCTTCAAATTAATGCGATGTAGTAGCTTTAGCGTCAGATCCATGCGAAAGAAATGCTTTAGCTTCAAATATTTGCGATATAAGTGATGTAGCTTCAAATGCTGGCGAAATAAACGAGTTAGCATCAAATCAATGCGAAACACACGTTGTAGCATCAAATCAATGCGATGTAGATGGTTTAGCTTCAAATCCATGCGAAAGAAATGCTTTAGCTTCAAATACTTGCGATATAAGTGATGTAGCTTCAAATGCAGGCGAATAAACGAGTTAGCTTCAAAACCATGCGGAACACATGATATAGCTTCAAATCAATGCGATGTATAAAATTTAGCTTCAAATCCATGCGAAACAAATGTTTTAGCTTCAAATACTTACGATATAAGTGATATAGCTTCAAATTCTGGCGAATAATCGAGTTAGCTTCAACTCCATGCGAAACCCACGATGTAGCTTCAAATTAATGCGATGTAGTTGGTTTAGCTTCAAATCCATGCGAAACAAATGATTTAGCTACAAATACTTGCGATATAAGTGATATAGCGTCAAATGCTGGCGAAATAAACGAGTTGGCTTCAAATCCATGCGAAACACACGTTGTAGCATCAAATCAATGCGATGTAGATGGTTTAGCTTCAAATCCATGCGAAAGAAATGCTTTAGCTTCAAATACTTGCGATATAAGTGATGTAGCTTCAAATGCACGCGAAATAAACGAGTTAGCCTCAAATCCATGCTAAACACATGATGTAGCTTCAAATCAATGCGATGTAGAAGTTCAGCTACAAATCCATGTGAAACAAATAATTTAGCTTCAAATACTTGCGATATAAGTGATATAGTTTCAAATTCTGGCGAAATAATCGAGTTAGCTTCAAATCTATGCGGAACACATGATGTAACTTCAAATCATTGCAATGTAGACGGTTTGGCGTGAAATCCATGGGAAACAAATGATTTAGTTTCAAATACTTGCGATATAAGTGATATAGCTTCAAATGCTGGCGAAATAGACGAGTTAGCTCCAAATCCAAGCGAAACACATGATGTAGCTTCAAATCAATGCGATGTAGATGGTTTAGAATCAAATCCATGGGAAACAAATGATTTAGCTACAAATACTTGCGATATAAGTGATATAGCTTCAAATGCTGGCGAAATAAACGAGGTGGCTTCAAATCCATGCGAAACACATGTTGTAGCATCAAATCAATGTGATGTAGATGGTTTAGCTTCAAATCCATGCGAAAGAAATGCTTTAGCTTCAAATACTTGCGATATAAGTGATGTAGCTTCAAATGCAGGCGAAATAAACGAGTTAGCTTCAAATCCATGCTAAACACATGATGTAGCTTCAAATCATTGCGATGTAGAAGGTTTGGCGTGAAATCCATGCGAAAGAAATGATTCAGCTTCAAATACTTGCGATATAAGTGATATAGTTTCAAATTCTGGTGAAATAATCGAGTTAGCTTCAAATCCATGCGGAACACATGATGTAGCTTCATATCATTGCAATGTAGACGGTTTGGCGTGAAATCCATGGGAAACAAATGATTTAGTTTCAAATACTTGCGATATAAGTGATATAGCTTCAAATGCTGGCGAAATAGACGAGTTAGCTCCAAATCCATGCGAAACACATGATGTAGCTTCAAATCAATGCGATGTAGATGGTTTAGAATCAAATCCATGGGAAACAAATGATTTAGCTTCAAATACTTGCGATATAAGTGATATAGCTTCAAATGCTGGAGAAATAAACGAGTTAGCTACAAATCCATGCGAAACATATGATGTAGTTTCAAATCAATGCGATGTAGATGGTTTAGATTCAAATCCATGCGAAACAAATGATTTAACTTCAAATACTTCCGATATAAGTGATATAGCTTCAAATGCTGGCGAAATAAACGAGTTAGCTTCAAATCAATGCGAAACACATGATGTAGCTTCAAATCAATGCGATGTAGAAGGTTCAGATACAAATCCATGCGAAACAAATGATTTAGCTTCAAATACTTGCGATATAAGTGATATAGTTTCAAATTCTGGCGAAACAAACGAGTTTGCTTCAAATCCATGCAAAACACATGATGTAGGTTCAAATCAAAGCGATGTAGAAGGATTGGTTTCAATCCATGTTAAACAAGTGATCTTGATTCAAATACTTGTGATTTAAGTGATATAGCTTCAAATGCAGGCGAAATAAACGATTTAGCCTCAATCTATGCGGAACACATGTTGTAGCTTCAAATCAATGCAATGTGTAAGGTTTAGCTTCAATCAATGCGATGTATAAGGTTTAGCTTCAAATCCATGGGAAACAAATGATTTAGCTTCAAATACTTGCGATATAAGTGATATAGCTTCAAATGCTGGCGAAATAAACGAGTTAGCTACAAATCCATGCGGAACACATGATATAGCTTCAAATCAATGCGATGTATAAAATTTAGCTTCAAATCCATGCGATACAAATGTTTTAGCATCAAATACTTGCGATATAAGTGATATAGCTTCAAATTCTGGCGAAATAATCGAGTTCGCTTCAACTCCATGCGAAACCCACGATGTAGCTTCAAATTAATGCGATGTAGTGGGTTTAGCTTCAAATCCATGCGAAACAAATGATTTAGCTACAAATACTTGCGATATAAGTGATATAGCTTCAAATGCTGGCGAAATAAACGAGTTGGCTTCAAATCCATGCGAAACACATGTTGTAGCATCAAATCAATGCGATGTAGATGGTTTAGCTTCAAATCCATGCGAAAGAAATGCTTTAGCTTCAAATACTTGCGATATAAGTGATGTAGCTTCAAATGCAGGCGAACTAATCGAGATAGCTTCAAATCCATGTGAAACACACGATGTAGCTTCAAATCAACGCGATGTAGAAGGTTTGGCGTGAAATCCATGCGAAACAAATGATTCAGCTTCAAATACTTGCGATATAAGTGATATAGTTTCAAATGCTGGCGAAATAAACGAGTTAGCTACAAATGCATGCGAAACACATGATGTAGTTTCAAATCAATGCGATGTAGATGGTTTAGATTCAAATCCATGCGAAACAAATGATTTAGCTACAAATACTTGCGATATAAGTGATATAGCTTCAAATGCTGGCGAAATAAACGAGTTAGCTTCAAATCCATGCGAAACACATGATGTAGCTTCAAATCAATGCGATGTCGAAGGTTTAGCTTCAAATCCCTGCGATACAATTGATTTAGCTTGAAATACTTGCGATATAAGTGATATAGCTTCAAATGCTGGCGAAATAATCGAGTTAGCTTGAAATCCATGCGGAACACATGATATAGCTTCAAATCAATGCGATGTATAAAATTTAGCTTCAAATCCATTCGAAACAATTGTTTTAGCATCAAATACTTGCGATATAAGTGATATAGCTTCAAATTCTGGCGAAATAATCGAGTTCGCTTCAACTCCATGCGAAACCCACGATGTAGCTTCAAATTAATGCGATGTAGTAGGTTTAGCTTCAAATCCATGCGAAACAAATGATTTAGCTACAAATACTTGCGATATAAGTGATATAGCTTCAAATGCTGGCGAAATAAACGAGTTGGCTTCAAATCCATGCGAAACACATGTTGTAGCATCAAATCAATGCGATGTAGATGGTTTAGCTTCAAATCCATGCGAAAGAAATGCTTTAGCTTGAAATACTTGCGATATAAGTGATATAGCTTCAAATGCTGGCGAAATAATCGTGTTAGCTTGAAATCCATGCGAAACATATGATGAAGCTTCAAATCAATGCAATGTGTAAGGTTTAGCTTCAAATCAATGCGATGTGTAAGGTTTAGCTTCAAATCCATGGGAAACAAATGATTTAGCTTTAAATACTTGCGATATAAGTGATATAGTTTCAAATGCTGGCGAAATAAACGAGTTAGCTACAAAAGCATGCGAAACACATGATGTAGTTTCAAATCAATGCGATGTAGATGGTTTAGATTCAAATCCATGCGAAACAAATGATTTAGCTTCAAATACTTCCGATATAAGTGATATAGCTTCACATGCTGGCGAAATAAACGAGTTAGCTTCAAATCCATGCGAAACACATGATGTAGCTTCAAATCAATGCGATGTAGATGGTTTAGATTCAAATCCATGCGAAACAAATGATTTAACTTCAAATACTTCCGATATAAGTGATATAGCTTCAAATGCTGGCGAAATAAACGAGTTAGCTTCAAATCAATGCGAAACACATGATGTAGCTTCAAATCAATGCGATGTAGAAGGTTCAGCTACAAATCCATGCGAAACAAATGATTTAGCTTCAAATACTTGCGATATAAGTGATATAGTTTCAAATTCTGGCGAAACAAACGTGTTTGCTTCAAATCCATGCAAAACACATGATGTAGGTTCAAATCAAAGCGATGTAGAAGGATTGGTTTCAAATCCATGTTAAACAAGTGATCTTGATTCAAATACTTGTGATTTAAGTGATATAGCTTCAAATGCAGGCGAAATAAACGATTTAGCCTCAAATCTATGCGGAACACATGTTGTAGCTTCAAATCAATGCAATGTGTAAGGTTTAGCTTCAAATCAATGCGATGTATAAGGTTTAGCTTCAAATCCATGGGAAACAAATGATTTAGCTTCAAATACTTGCGATATAAGTGATATAGCTTCAAATGCTGGCGAAATAAACGAGTTAGCTACAAATCCATGCGGAACACATGATATAGCTTCAAATCAATGCGATGTATAAAATTTAGCTTCAAATCCTTGCGATACAAATGTTTTAGCATCAAATACTTGCGATATAAGTGATATAGCTTCAAATTCTGGCGAAATAATCGAGTTCGCTTCAACTCCATGCGAAACCCACGATGTAGCTTCAAATTAATGCGATGTAGTGGGTTTAGCTTCAAATCCATGCGAAACAAATGATTTAGCTACAAATACTTGCGATATAAGTGATATAGCTTCAAATGCTGGCGAAATAAACGAGTTGGCTTCAAATCCATGCGAAACACATGTTGTAGCATCAAATCAATGCGATGTAGATGGTTTAGCTTCAAATCCATGCGAAAAGAAATGCTTTAGCTTCAAATACTTGCGATATAAGTGATGTAGCTTCAAATGCAGGCGAACTAATCGAGATAGCTTCAAATCCATGTGAAACACACGATGTAGCTTCAAATCAACGCGATGTAGAAGGTTTGGCGTGAAATCCATGCGAAACAAATGATTCAGCTTCAAATACTTGCGATATTAGTGATATAGTTTCAAATGCTGGCGAAATAAACGAGTTAGCTACAAATGCATGCGAAACACATGATGTAGTTTCAAATCAATGCGATGTAGATGGTTTAGATTCAAATCCATGCGAAACAAATGATTTAGCTACAAATACTTGCGATATAAGTGATATAGCTTCAAATGCTGGCGAAATAAACGAGTTAGCTTCAAATCCATGCGAAACACATGATGTAGCTTCAAATCAATGCGATGTCGAAGGTTTAGCTTCAAATCCCTGCGATACAATTGATTTAGCTTGAAATACTTGCGATATAAGTGATATAGCTTCAAATGCTGGCGAAATAATCGAGTTAGCTTGAAATCCATGCGGAACACATGATATAGCTTCAAATCAATGCGATGTATAAAATTTAGCTTCAAATCCATTCGAAACAATTGTTTTAGCATCAAATACTTGCGATATAAGTGATATAGCTTCAAATTCTGGCGAAATAATCGAGTTCGCTTCAACTCCATGCGAAACCCACGATGTAGCTTCAAATTAATGCGATGTAGTAGGTTTAGCTTCAAATCCATGCGAAACAAATGATTTAGCTACAAATACTTGCGATATAAGTGATATAGCTTCAAATGCTGGCGAAATAAACGAGTTGGCTTCAAATCCATGCGAAACACATGTTGTAGCATCAAATCAATGCGATGTAGATGGTTTAGCTTCAAATCCATGCGAAAGAAATGCTTTAGCTTGAAATACTTGCGATATAAGTGATATAGCTTCAAATGCTGGCGAAATAATCGTGTTAGCTTGAAATCCATGCGAAACATATGATGAAGCTTCAAATCAATGCAATGTGTAAGGTTTAGCTTCAAATCAATGCGATGTGTAAGGTTTAGCTTCAAATCCATGGGAAACAAATGATTTAGCTTTAAATACTTGCGATATAAGTGATATAGTTTCAAATGCTGGCGAAATAAACGAGTTAGCTCCAAATCCATGCGAAACACATGATGTAGCTTCAAATCAATGCGATGTAGATGGTTTAGAATCAAATCCATGGGAAACAAATGATTTAGCTTCAAATACTTGCGATATAAGTGATATAGCTTCAAATGCTGGAGAAATAAACGAGTTAGCTACAAATCCATGCGAAACATATGATGTAGTTTCAAATCAATGCGATGTAGATGGTTTAGATTCAAATCCATGCGAAACAAATGATTTAACTTCAAATACTTCCGATATAAGTGATATAGCTTCAAATGCTGGCGAAATAAACGAGTTAGCTTCAAATCAATGCGAAACACATGATGTAGCTTCAAATCAATGCGATGTAGAAGGTTCAGCTACAAATCCATGCGAAACAAATGATTTAGCTTCAAATACTTGCGATATAAGTGATATAGTTTCAAATTCTGGCGAAACAAACGAGTTTGCTTCAAATCCATGCAAAACACATGATGTAGGTTCAAATCAAAGCGATGTAGAAGGATTGGTTTCAAATCCATGTTAAACAAGTGATCTTGATTCAAATACTTGTGATTTAAGTGATATAGCTTCAAATGCAGGCGAAATAAACGATTTAGCCTCAAATCTATGCGGAACACATGTTGTAGCTTCAAATCAATGCAATGTGTAAGGTTTAGCTTCAAATCAATGCGATGTATAAGGTTTAGCTTCAAATCCATGGGAAACAAATGATTTAGCTTCAAATACTTGCGATATAAGTGATATAGCTTCAAATGCTGGCGAAATAAACGAGTTAGCTACAAATCCATGCGGAACACATGATATAGCTTCAAATCAATGCGATGTATAAAATTTAGCTTCAAATCCATGCGATACAAATGTTTTAGCATCAAATCCTTGCGATATAAGTGATATAGCTTCAAATTCTGGCGAAATAATCGAGTTCGCTTCAACTCCATGCGAAACCCACGATGTAGCTTCAAATTAATGCGATGTAGTGGGTTTAGCTTCAAATCCATGCGAAACAAATGATTTAGCTACAAATACTTGCGATATAAGTGATATAGCTTCAAATGCTGGCGAAATAAACGAGTTGGCTTCAAATCCATGCGAAACACATGTTGTAGCATCAAATCAATGCGATGTAGATGGTTTAGCTTCAAATCCATGCGAAAGAAATGCTTTAGCTTCAAATACTTGCGATATAAGTGATGTAGCTTCAAATGCAGGCGAACTAATCGAGATAGCTTCAAATCCATGTGAAACACACGATGTAGCTTCAAATCAACGCGATGTAGAAGTTTTGGCGTGAAATCCATGCGAAACAAATGATTCAGCTTCAAATACTTGCGATATAAGTGATATAGTTTCAAATGCTGGCGAAATAAACGAGTTAGCTACAAATGCATGCGAAACACATGATGTAGTTTCAAATCAATGCGATGTAGATGGTTTAGATTCAAATCCATGCGAAACAAATGATTTAGCTACAAATACTTGCGATATAAGTGATATAGCTTCAAATGCTGGCGAAATAAACGAGTTAGCTTCAAATCCATGCGAAACACATGATGTAGCTTCAAATCAATGCGATGTCGAAGGTTTAGCTTCAAATCCCTGCGATACAATTGATTTAGCTTGAAATACTTGCGATATAAGTGATATAGCTTCAAATGCTGGCGAAATAATCGAGTTAGCTTGAAATCCATGCGGAACACATGATATAGCTTCAAATCAATGCGATGTATAAAATTTAGCTTCAAATCCATTCGAAACAATTGTTTTAGCATCAAATACTTGCGATATAAGTGATATAGCTTCAAATTCTGGCGAAATAATCGAGTTCGCTTCAACTCCATGCGAAACCCACGATGTAGCTTCAAATTAATGCGATGTAGTAGGTTTAGCTTCAAATCCATGCGAAACAAATGATTTAGCTACAAATACTTGCGATATAAGTGATATAGCTTCAAATGCTGGCGAAATAAACGAGTTGGCTTCAAATCCATGCGAAACACATGTTGTAGCATCAAATCAATGCGATGTAGATGGTTTAGCTTCAAATCCATGCGAAAGAAATGCTTTAGCTTGAAATACTTGCGATATAAGTGATATAGCTTCAAATGCTGGCGAAATAATCGTGTTAGCTTGAAATCCATGCGAAACATATGATGAAGCTTCAAATCAATGCAATGTGTAAGGTTTAGCTTCAAATCAATCCGATGTGTAAGGTTTAGCTTCAAATCCATGGGAAACAAATGATTTAGCTTTAAATACTTGCGATATAAGTGATATAGTTTCAAATGCTGGCGAAATAAACGAGTTAGCTACAAAAGCATGCGAAACACATGATGTAGTTTCAAATCAATGCGATGTAGATGGTTTAGATTCAAATCCATGCGAAACAAATGATTTAGCTTCAAATACTTCCGATATAAGTGATATAGCTTCACATGCTGGCGAAATAAACGAGTTAGCTTCAAATCCATGCGAAACACATGATGTAGCTTCAAATCAATGCGATGTAGATGGTTTAGATTCAAATCCATGCGAAACAAATGATTTAACTTCAAATACTTCCGATATAAGTGATATAGCTTCAAATGCTGGCGAAATACACGAGTTAGCTTCAAATCAATGCGAAACACATGATGTAGCTTCAAATCAATGCGATGTAGAAGGTTCAGCTACAAATCCATGCGAAACAAATGATTTAGCTTCAAATACTTGCGATATAAGTGATATAGTTTCAAATTCTGGCGAAACAAACGAGTTTGCTTCAAATCCATGCAAAACATATGATGTAGGTTCAAATCAAAGCGATGTAGAAGGATTGGTTTCAAATCCATGTTAAACAAGTGATCTTGATTCAAATACTTGTGATTTAAGTGATATAGCTTCAAATGCAGGCGAAATAAACGATTTAGCCTCAAATCTATGCGGAACACATGTTGTAGCTTCAAATCAATGCAATGTGTAAGGTTTAGCTTCAAATCAATGCGATGTATAAGGTTTAGCTTCAAATCCATGGGAAACAAATGATTTAGCTTCAAATACTTGCGATATAAGTGATATAGCTTCAAATGCTGGCGAAATAAACGAGTTAGCTACAAATCCATGCGGAACACATGATATAGCTTCAAATCAATGCGATGTATAAAATTTAGCTTCAAATCCATGCGATACAAATGTTTTAGCATCAAATACTTGCGATATAAGTGATATAGCTTCAAATTCTGGCGAAATAATCGAGTTCGCTTCAACTCCATGCGAAACCCACGATGTAGCTTCAAATTAATGCGATGTAGTGGGTTTAGCTTCAAATCCATGCGAAACAAATGATTTAGCTACAAATACTTGCGATATAAGTGATATAGCTTCAAATGCTGGCGAAATAAACGAGTTGGCTTCAAATCCATGCGAAACACATGTTGTAGCATCAAATCAATGCGATGTAGATGGTTTAGCTTCAAATCCATGCGAAAGAAATGCTTTAGCTTCAAATACTTGCGATATAAGTGATGTAGCTTCAAATGCAGGCGAAACTAATCGAGATAGCTTCAAATCCATGTGAAACACACGATGTAGCTTCAAATCAACGCGATGTAGAAGGTTTGGCGTGAAATCCATGCGAAACAAATGATTCAGCTTCAAATACTTGCGATATAAGTGATATAGTTTCAAATGCTGGCGAAATAAACGAGTTAGCTACAAATGCATGCGAATCACATGATGTAGTTTCAAATCAATGCGATGTAGATGGTTTAGATTCAAATCCATGCGAAACAAATGATTTAGCTACAAATACTTGCGATATAAGTGATATAGCTTCAAATGCTGGCGAAATAAACGAGTTAGCTTCAAATCCATGCGAAACACATGATGTAGCTTCAAATCAATGCGATGTCGAAGGTTTAGCTTCAAATCCCTGCGATACAATTGATTTAGCTTGAAATACTTGCGATATAAGTGATATAGCTTCAAATGCTGGCGAAATAATCGAGTTAGCTTGAAATCCATGCGGAACACATGATATAGCTTCAAATCAATGCGATGTATAAAATTTAGCTTCAAATCCATTCGAAACAATTGTTTTAGCATCAAATACTTGCGATATAAGTGATATAGCTTCAAATTCTGGCGAAATAATCGAGTTCGCTTCAACTCCATGCGAAACCCACGATGTAGCTTCAAATTAATGCGATGTAGTAGGTTTAGCTTCAAATCCATGCGAAACAAATGATTTAGCTACAAATACTTGCGATATAAGTGATATAGCTTCAAATGCTGGCGAAATAAACGAGTTGGCTTCAAATCCATGCGAAACACATGTTGTAGCATCAAATCAATGCGATGTAGATGGTTTAGCTTCAAATCCATGCGAAAGAAATGCTTTAGCTAGAAATACTTGCGATATAAGTGATATAGCTTCAAATGCTGGCGAAATAATCGTGTTAGCTTGAAATCCATGCGAAACATATGATGAAGCTTCAAATCAATGCAATGTGTAAGGTTTAGCTTCAAATCAATGCGATGTGTAAGGTTTAGCTTCAAATCCATGGAAACAAATGATTTAGCTTTAAATACTTGCGATATAAGTGATATAGTTTCAAATGCTGGCGAAATAAACGAGTTAGCTACAAAAGCATGCGAAACACATGATGTAGTTTCAAATCAATGCGATGTAGATGGTTTAGATTCAAATCCATGCGAAACAAATG
>NW_027477809.1:0-55316 GCF_051020955.1 Megalopta genalis | reverse complement strand
TTGTTGTTTGTTGTTTGTTGTTTGTTGTTTGTTGTTTGTTGTTTGTTGTTTGTTGTTTGTTGTTCGTTGTTTGTTGTTTGTTGTTCGTTGTTTGTTGTTTGTTGTTCGTTGTTTGTTGTTTGTTGTTCGTTGTTTGTTGTTTGTTGTTTGTTGTTTGTTGTTTGTTGTTTGTTGTTTGTTGTTTGTTGTTTGTTGTTTGTTGTTTGTTGTTTGTTGTTTGTTGTTTGTTGTTTGTTGTTTGTTGTTTGTTGTTTGTTGTTTGTTGTTTGTTGTTTGTTGTTTGTTGTTTGTTGTTTGTTGTTTGTTGTTTGTTGTTTGTTGTTTGTTGTTTGTTGTTTGTTGTTTGTTGTTTGTTGTTTGTTGTTTGTTGTTTGTTGTTTGTTGTTTGTTGTTTGTTGTTTGTTGTTTGTTGTTTGTTGTTTGTTGTTTGTTGTTTGTTGTTTGTTGTTTGTTGTTTGTTGTTTGTTGTTTGTTGTTTGTTGTTTGTTGTTTGTTGTTTGTTGTTTGTTGTTTGTTGTTTGTTGTTTGTTGTTTGTTGTTTGTTGTTTGTTGTTTGTTGTTTGTTGTTTGTTGTTTGTTGTTTGTTGTTTGTTGTTTGTTGTTTGTTGTTTGTTGTTTGTTGTTTGTTGTTTGTTGTTTGTTGTTTGTTGTTTGTTGTTTGTTGTTTGTTGTTTGTTGTTTGTTGTTTGTTGTTTGTTGTTTGTTGTTTGTTGTTTGTTGTTTGTTGTTTGTTGTTTGTTGTTTGTTGTTTGTTGTTTGTTGTTCGTTGTTGGTTGTTGGTTGTTCGTTGTTGGTTGTTCGTTTTTCGTTGTTCGTTGTTCGTTGTTCGTTGTTCGTTGTTGGTTGTTCGTTGTTCGTTGTTCGTTGTTCGTTGTTCGTTGTTCGTTGTTCGTTGTTCGTTGTTCGTTGTTCGTTGTTCGTTGTTCGTTGTTCGTTGTTCGTTGTTCGTTGTTCGTTGTTCGTTCTTCGTTGTTCGTTCTTCGTTGTTCGTTCTTCGTTGTTCGTTCTTCGTTGTTCGTTCTTCGTTGTTCGTTGTTCGTTGTTCGTTGTTCGTTGTTCGTTGTTCGTTGTTCGTTGTTCGTTGTTCGTTGTTCGTTGTTCGTTGTTCGTTGTTCGTTGTTCGTTGTTCGTTGTTCGTTGTTCGTTGTTCGTTCTTCGTTGTTCGTTCTTCGTTGTTCGTTCTTCGTTGTTCGTTCTTCGTTGTTCGTTCTTCGTTGTTCGTTCTTCGTTGTTCGTTCTTCGTTGTTCGTTCTTCGTTGTTCGTTCTTCGTTGTTCGTTGTTCGTTGCTCGTTGCTCGTTGCTCGTTGCTCGTTGCTCGTTGCTCGTTGCTCGTTGCTCGTTGCTCGTTGCTCGTTGCTCGTTGCTCGTTGTTCGTTGTTCGTTGTTCGTTGTTCGTTGTTCGTTCTTCGTTGTTCGTTCTTCGTTCTTCGTTCTTCGTTCTTCGTTCTTCGTTCTTCGTTCTTCGTTGTTCGTTCTTCGTTGTTCGTTGCTCGTTGTTCGTTCTTCGTTGTTCGTTCTTCGTTGTTCGTTGTTCGTTCTTCGTTGTTCGTTCTTCGTTGTTCGTTCTTCGTTCTTCGTTCTTCGTCCTTCGTTCTTCGTCCTTCGTTCTTCGTTCTTCGTTCTTCGTTCTTCGTTGTTCGTTCTTCGTTGTTCGTACTTCGTTGTTCGTTCTTCGTTGTTTGTTCTTCGTTGTTTGTTCTTCGTTGTTTGTTGCTTGTTCTTCGTTGTTTGTTGTTTGTTGTTTGTTCTTCGTTGTTTGTTGTTTGTTCTTCGTTGTTTGTTGTTTGTTCTTCGTTGTTTGTTGTTTGTTCTTCGTTGTTTGTTGTTTGTTCTTCGTTGTTTGTTGTTTGTTCTTCGATGTTTGTTGTTTGTTCTTCGTTGTTTGTTGTTTGTTGTTTGTTCTTCGTTGTTTGTTGTTTGTTGTTTGATGTTTGTTCTTCGTTGTTTGTTGTTTGTTGTTTGTTCTTCGTTGTTTGTTGTTTGTTCTTCGTTGTTTGTTGTTTGCTCTTTGTTGTTTGTTGTTTGTACTTCGTTGTTTGTTGTTTGTTCTTCGTTGTTTGTTCTTCGTTGTTTGTTCTTCGTTGTTTGGTCTTCGTTGTTTGTTCTTCGTTGTTTGTTCTTCGTTGTCTGTTCTACGTTGTTTGTTCTTCGTTGTTTGTTCTTCGTTGTTTGTTCTTCGTTGTTTGTTCTTCGTTGTTTGTTGTTTGTTCTTCGTTGTTTGTTGTTTGTTCTTCGTTGTTTGTTGTTTGTTCTTCGTTGTTTGTTGTTTGTTCTTCGTTGTTTGTTGTTTGTTCATCGTTGTTTGTTGTTTGTTCTTCGTTGTTTGTTGTTTGTTCTTCGTTGTTTGTTGTTTGTTCTTCGTTGTTTGTTGTTTGTTCTTCGTTGTTTGTTGTTTGTTCTTCGTTGTTTGTTGTTTGTTCTTCGTTGTTTGTTGTTTGTTCTTCGTTGTTTGTTGTTTGTTCTTCGTTGTTTGTTGTTTGTTCTTCGTTGTTTGTTGTTTGTTCTCCGTTGTTTGTTGTTTGTTGTTTGTTCTTCGTTTTTTGTTGTTTGTTGTTTGTTCTTCGTTGTTTGTTGTTTGTTCTTCGTTGTTTGTTGTTTGTTCTTCGTTGTTTGTTGTTTGTTGTTTGTTCTTCGTTGTTTGTTCTTCGTTGTTTGTTGTTTGTTGTTTGTTCTTCGTTGTTTGTTGTTTGTTGTTTGTTCTTCGTTGTTTGTTCTTCGTTGTTTGTTCTTCGTTGTTTGTTCTTCGTTGTTTGTTCTTCGTTGCTTGTTCTTCGTTGCTTGTTCTTCGTTGCTTGTTCTTCGTTGCTTGTTCTTCGTTGTTTGTTCTTCGTTGTTTGTTCTTCGTTGTTTGTTCTTCGTTGTTTGTTCTTCGTTGTTTGTTCTTCGTTGTTTGTTCTTCGTTGTTTGTTCTTCGTTGTTTGTTCTTCGTTGTTTGTTCTTCGTTGTTTGTTCTTCGTTGTTTGTTCTTCGTTGTTTGTTCTTCGTTGTTTGTTCTTCGTTGTTTGTTCTTCGTTGTTTGTTCTTCGTTGTTTGTTCTTCGTTGTTTGTTCTTCGTTGTTTGTTCTTCGTTGTTTGTTCTTCGTTGTTTGTTCTTCGTTGTTTGTTCTTCGTTGTTTGTTGTTTGTTCTTCGTTGTTTGTTGTTTGTTGTTCGTTGTTTGTTGTTTGTTCTTCGTTGTTTGTTGTTTGTTCTTCGTTGTTTGTTGTTTGTTGTTTGTTCTTCGTTGTTTGTTGTTTGTTGTTTGTTGTTTGTTCTTCGTTGTTTGTTGTTTGTTGTTTGTTGTTTGTTCTTCGTTGTTTGTTCTTCGTTGTTTGTTCTTCGTTGTTTGTTGTTTGTTCTTCGTTGTTTGTTGTTTGTTGTTTGTTCTTCGTCGTTTGTTGTTTGTTGTTTGTTCTTCGTTGTTTGTTGTTTGTTGTTTGTTCTTCGATGTTTGTTATTTGTTCTTCGTTGTTTGTTGTTTGTTCTTCGTTGTTTGTTGTTTGTTCTTCGATGTTTGTTGTTTGTTCTTCGTTGTTTGTTGTTTGTTGTTTGTTCTTCGTTGTTTGTTGTTTGTTGTTTGATGTTTGTTCTTCGTTGTTTGTTGTTTGTTGTTTGTTCTTCGTTGTTTGTTCTTCGTTGTTTGTTGTTTGTTCTTCGTTGTTTGTTGTTTGTTGTTTGTTCTTCGTTGTTTGTTGTTTGTTGTTTGTTGTTTGTTCTTCGTTGTTTGTTGTTTGTTGTTTGTTCTTCGTCGTTTGTTGTTTGTTGTTTGTTCTTCGTTGTTTGTTGTTTGTTGTTCGTTCTTCGATGTTTGTTGTTTGTTCTTCGTTGTTTGTTGTTTGTTCTTCGTTGTTTGTTGTTTGTTCTTCGTTGTTTGTTGTTTGTTCATCGTTGTTTGTTGTTTGTTCTTCGTTGTTTGTTGTTTGTTCTTCGTTGTTTGTTGTTTGTTCTTCGTTGTTTGTTGTTTGTTCTTCGTTGTTTGTTGTTTGTTCTTCGTTGTTTGTTGTTTGTTCTTCGTTGTTTGTTGTTTGTTCTTCGTTGTTTGTTGTTTGTTCTTCGTTGTTTGTTGTTTGTTCTTCGTTGTTTGTTGTTTGTTCTTCGTTGTTTGTTGTTTGTTCTTCGTTGTTTGTTGTTTGTTCTTCGTTGTTTGTTGTTTGTTGTTTGTTCTTCGTTGTTTGTTGTTTGTTCTTCGTTGTTTGTTGTTTGTTCTTCGTTGTTTGTTGTTTGTTCTTCGTTGTTTGTTGTTTGTTCTTCGTTGTTTGTTGTTTGTTCTTCGTTGTTTGTTGTTTGTTCTTCGTTGTTTGTTGTTTGTTCTTCGTTGTTTGTTGTTTGTTCTTCGTTGTTTGTTGTTTGTTCTTCGTTGTTTGTTGTTTGTTCTTCTTTGTTTGTTGTTTGTTCTTCGTTGTTTGTTGTTTGTTCTTCGTTGTTTGTTGTTTGTTCTTAGTTGTTTGTTGTTTGTTCTTCGTTGTTTGTTGTTTGTTCTTCGTTGTTTGTTGTTTGTTCTTCGTTGTTTGTTGTTTGTTCTTCGTTGTTTGTTGTTTGTTCTTCGTTGTATGTTGTTTGTTGTTTGTTCTTCGTTGTTTGTTGTTTGTTGTTTGTTCTTCGTTGTTTGTTGTTTGTCCTTCGTTGTTTGTTGTTTGTTGTTTGTTCTTCGTCGTTTGTTGTTTGTTGTTTGTTCTTCGTTGTTTGTTGTTTGTTGTTTGTTCTTCGTTGTTTGTTGTTTGTTCTTCGTTGTTTGTTGTTTGTTCTTCGTTGTTTGTTGTTTGTTCTTCGTTGTTTGTTGTTTGTTCTTCGTTGTTTGTTGTTTGTTCTTCGTTGTTTGTTGTTTGTTCTTCGTTGTTTGTTGTTTGTTCTTCGTTGTTTGTTGTTTGTTCTTCGTTGTTTGTTGTTTGTCTTCGTTGTTTGTTGTTTGTTCTTCGTTGTTTGATGTTTGTTCTTCGTTGTTTGTTGTTTGTTCTTCGTTGTTTGTTGTTTGTTCTTCGTTGTTTGTTGTTTGTTCTTCGTTGTTTGTTGTTTGTTCTTCTTTGTTTGTTGTTTGTTCTTCGTTGTTTGTTGTTTGTTCTTCGTTGTTTGTTGTTTGTTCTTCGTTGTTTGTTGTTTGTTCTTCGTTGTTTGTTGCTTGTTCTTCGTTGTTTGTTGTTTGTTGTTTGTTGTTTGTTGTTTGTTGTTTGTTGTTTGTTGTTTGTTGTTTGTTGTTTGTTGTTTGTTGTTTGTTGTTTGTTGTTTGTTGTTTGTTGTTTGTTGTTTGTTGTTTGTTGTTTGTTGTTTGTTCTTCGTTGTTTGTTGTTTGTTCTTCGTTGTTTGTTGTTTGTTCTTCGTTGTTTGTTGTTTGTTGTTTGTTGTTTGTTGTTTGTTGTTTGTTGTTTGTTGTTTGTTGTTTGTTGTTTGTTGTTTGTTGTTTGTTGTTTGTTGTTTGTTGTTTGTTGTTTGTTGTTTGTTGTTTGTTGTTTGTTGTTTGTTGTTTGTTGTTTGTTGTTTGTTGTTTGTTGTTTGTTGTTTGTTGTTTGTTGTTTGTTGTTTGTTGTTTGTTGTTTGTTGTTTGTTGTTTGTTGTTTGTTGTTTGTTGTTTGTTGTTTGTTGTTTGTTGTTTGTTGTTTGTTGTTTGTTGTTTGTTGTTTGTTGTTTGTTGTTTGTTGTTTGTTGTTTGTTGTTTGTTGTTTGTTGTTTGTTGTTTGTTGTTTGTTGTTTGTTGTTTGTTGTTTGTTGTTTGTTGTTTGTTGTTTGTTGTTTGTTGTTTGTTGTTTGTTGTTTGTTGTTTGTTGTTTGTTGTTTGTTGTTTGTTGTTTGTTGTTTGTTGTTTGTTGTTTGTTGTTTGTTGTTTGTTGTTTGTTGTTTGTTGTTTGTTGTTTGTTGTTTGTTGTTTGTTGTTTGTTGTTTGTTGTTTGTTGTTTGTTGTTTGTTGTTTGTTGTTTGTTGTTTGTTGTTTGTTGTTTGTTGTTTGTTGTTTGTTGTTTGTTGATTGTTGATTGTTGATTGTTGTTTGTTGTTTGTTGTTTGTTGTTTGTTGTTTGTTGTTTGTTGCTTGTTGTTTGTTGTTTGTTGTTTGTTGTTTGTTGTTTGTTGTTCGTTGTTTGTTGCTTGTTGTTTGTTGTTCGTTGTTTGTTGTTCGTTGTTTGTTGTTTGTTGTTCGTTGTTTGTTGTTTGTTGTTTGTTGTTTGTTGTTTGTTGTTTGTTGTTTGTTGTTTGTTGTTTGTTGTTTGTTGTTTGTTGTTTGTTGTTTGTTGTTTGTTGTTTGTTGTTTGTTGTTTGTTGTTTGTTGTTTGTTGTTTGTTGTTTGTTGTTTGTTGTTTGTTGTTTGTTGTTTGTTGTTTGTTGTTTGTTGTTTGTTGTTTGTTGTTTGTTGTTTGTTGTTTGTTGTTTGTTGTTTGTTGTTTGTTGTTTGTTGTTTGTTGTTTGTTGTTTGTTGTTTGTTGTTTGTTGTTTGTTGTTTGTTGTTTGTTGTTTGTTGTTTGTTGTTTGTTGTTTGTTGTTTGTTGTTTGTTGTTTGTTGTTTGTTGTTTGTTGTTTGTTGTTTGTTGTTTGTTGTTTGTTGTTTGTTGTTTGTTGTTTGTTGTTTGTTGTTTGTTGTTTGTTGTTTGTTGTTTGTTGTTTGTTGTTTGTTGTTTGTTGTTTGTTGTTTGTTGTTTGTTGTTTGTTGTTTGTTGTTTGTTGTTTGTTGTTTGTTGTTTGTTGTTTGTTGTTTGTTGTTTGTTGTTTGTTGTTTGTTGTTTGTTGTTTGTTGTTTGTTGTTTGTTGTTTGTTGTTTGTTGTTTGTTGTTTGTTGTTTGTTGTTTGTTGTTTGTTGTTTGTTGTTTGTTGTTTGTTGTTTGTTGTTTGTTGTTTGTTGTTTGTTGTTTGTTGTTTGTTGTTTGTTGTTTGTTGTTTGTTGTTTGTTGTTTGTTGTTTGTTGTTTGTTGTTTGTTGTTTGTTGTTTGTTGTTTGTTGTTTGTTGTTTGTTGTTTGTTGTTTGTTGTTTGTTGTTTGTTGTTTGTTGTTTGTTGTTTGTTGTTTGTTGTTTGTTGTTTGTTGTTTGTTGTTTGTTGTTCGTTGTTCGCTGTTCGTTGTTCGTTGTTTGTTGTTTGTTGTTTGTTGTTTGTTCTTCGTTGTTTGTTGTTTGTTCTTCGTTGTATGTTGTTTGTTGTTTGTTCTTCGTTGTTTGTTGTTTGTTGTTTGTTGTTTGTTCTTCGTTGTTTGTTGTTTGTTGTTTGTTCTTCGTTGTTTGTTGTTCGTTCTTCGTTGTTTGTTGTTTGTTGTTTGTTCTTCGTCGTTTGTTGTTTGTTGTTTGTTCTTCGTTGTTTGTTGTTTGTTGTTTGTTCTTCGATGTTTGTTGTTTGTTCTTCGTTGTTTGTTGTTTGTTCTTCGTTGTTTGTTGTTTGTTCTTCGTTGTTTGTTGTTTGTTCTTCGTTGTTTGTTGTTTGTTCATCGTTGTTTGTTGTTTGTTCTTCGTTGTTTGTTGTTTGTTCTTCGTTGTTTGTTGTTTGTTCTTCGTTGTTTGTTGTTTGTTCTTCGTTGTTTGTTGTTTGTTCATCGTTGTTTGTTGTTTGTTCTTCGTTGTTTGTTGTTTGTTCTTCGTTGTTTGTTGTTTGTTCTTCGTTGTTTGTTGTTTGTTCTTCGTTGTTTGTTGTTTGTTCTTCGTTGTTTGTTGTTTGTTCTTCGTTGTTTGTTGTTTGTTCTTCGTTGTTTGTTGTTTGTTCTTCGTTGTTTGTTGTTTGTTCTTCGTTGTTTGTTGTTTGTTCTTCGTTGTTTGTTCTTCGTTGTTTGTTGTTTGTTCTTCGTTGTTTGTTGTTTGTTCTTCGTTGTTTGTTGTTTGTTCTTCGTTGTTTGTTGTTTGTTCTTCGTTGTTTGTTGTTTGTTCTTCGTTGTTTGTTGTTTGTTCTTCGTTGTTTGTTGTTTGTTCTTCGTTGTTTGTTGTTTGTTGTTTGTTGTTTGTTGTTTGTTGTTTGTTGTTTGTTGTTTGTTGTTTGTTGTTTGTTGTTTGTTGTTTGTTGTTTGTTGTTTGTTGTTTGTTGTTTGTTGTTTGTTGTTTGTTGTTTGTTGTTTGTTGTTTGTTGTTTGTTGTTTGTTGTTTGTTGTTTGTTGTTTGTTGTTTGTTGTTTGTTGTTTGTTGTTTGTTGTTTGTTGTTTGTTGTTTGTTGTTTGTTGTTTGTTGTTTGTTGTTTGTTGTTTGTTGTTTGTTGTTTGTTGTTTGTTGTTTGTTGTTTGTTGTTTGTTGTTTGTTGTTTGTTGTTTGTTGTTTGTTGTTTGTTGTTTGTTGTTTGTTGTTTGTTGTTTGTTGTTTGTTGTTTGTTGTTTGTTGTTTGTTGTTTGTTGTTTGTTGTTTGTTGTTTGTTGTTTGTTGTTTGTTGTTTGTTGTTTGTTGTTTGTTGTTTGTTGTTTGTTGTTTGTTGTTTGTTGTTTGTTGTTTGTTGTTTGTTGTTTGTTGTTTGTTGTTTGTTGTTTGTTGTTTGTTGTTTGTTGTTTGTTGTTTGTTGTTTGTTGTTTGTTGTTTGTTGTTTGTTGTTTGTTGTTTGTTGTTTGTTGTTTGTTGTTTGTTGTTTGTTGTTTGTTGTTTGTTGTTTGTTGTTTGTTGTTTGTTGTTTGTTGTTTGTTGTTTGTTGTTTGTTGTTTGTTGTTTGTTGTTTGTTGTTTGTTGTTTGTTGTTTGTTGTTTGTTGTTTGTTGTTTGTTGTTTGTTGTTTGTTGTTTGTTGTTTGTTGTTTGTTGTTTGTTGTTTGTTGTTTGTTGTTTGTTGTTTGTTGTTTGTTGTTTGTTGTTTGTTGTTTGTTGTTTGTTGATTGTTGATTGTTGATTGTTGTTTGTTGTTTGTTGTTTGTTGTTTGTTGTTTGTTGTTTGTTGCTTGTTGTTTGTTGTTTGTTGTTTGTTGTTTGTTGTTTGTTGTTCGTTGTTTGTTGCTTGTTGTTTGTTGTTCGTTGTTTGTTGTTCGTTGTTTGTTGTTTGTTGTTCGTTGTTTGTTGTTTGTTGTTTGTTGTTTGTTGTTTGTTGTTTGTTGTTTGTTGTTTGTTGTTTGTTGTTTGTTGTTTGTTGTTTGTTGTTTGTTGTTTGTTGTTTGTTGTTTGTTGTTTGTTGTTTGTTGTTTGTTGTTTGTTGTTTGTTGTTTGTTGTTTGTTGTTTGTTGTTTGTTGTTTGTTGTTTGTTGTTTGTTGTTTGTTGTTTGTTGTTTGTTGTTTGTTGTTTGTTGTTTGTTGTTTGTTGTTTGTTGTTTGTTGTTTGTTGTTTGTTGTTTGTTGTTTGTTGTTTGTTGTTTGTTGTTTGTTGTTTGTTGTTTGTTGTTTGTTGTTTGTTGTTTGTTGTTTGTTGTTTGTTGTTTGTTGTTTGTTGTTTGTTGTTTGTTGTTTGTTGTTTGTTGTTTGTTGTTTGTTGTTTGTTGTTTGTTGTTTGTTGTTTGTTGTTTGTTGTTTGTTGTTTGTTGTTTGTTGTTTGTTGTTTGTTGTTTGTTGTTTGTTGTTTGTTGTTTGTTGTTTGTTGTTTGTTGTTTGTTGTTTGTTGTTTGTTGTTTGTTGTTTGTTGTTTGTTGTTTGTTGTTTGTTGTTTGTTGTTTGTTGTTTGTTGTTTGTTGTTTGTTGTTTGTTGTTTGTTGTTTGTTGTTTGTTGTTTGTTGTTTGTTGTTTGTTGTTTGTTGTTTGTTGTTTGTTGTTTGTTGTTTGTTGTTTGTTGTTTGTTGTTTGTTGTTTGTTGTTTGTTGTTTGTTGTTTGTTGTTTGTTGTTTGTTGTTTGTTGTTTGTTGTTTGTTGTTTGTTGTTTGTTGTTTGTTGTTTGTTGTTTGTTGTTTGTTGTTTGTTGTTTGTTGTTTGTTGTTTGTTGTTTGTTGTTTGTTGTTTGTTGTTTGTTGTTTGTTGTTTGTTGTTTGTTGTTTGTTGTTTGTTGTTTGTTGTTTGTTGTTTGTTGTTTGTTGTTTGTTGTTTGTTGTTTGTTGTTTGTTGTTTGTTGTTTGTTGTTTGTTGTTTGTTGTTTGTTGTTTGTTGTTTGTTGTTTGTTGTTTGTTGTTTGTTGTTTGTTGTTTGTTGTTTGTTGTTTGTTGTTTGTTGTTTGTTGTTTGTTGTTTGTTGTTTGTTGTTTGTTGTTTGTTGTTTGTTGTTTGTTGTTTGTTGTTTGTTGTTTGTTGTTTGTTGTTTGTTGTTTGTTGTTTGTTGTTTGTTGTTTGTTGTTTGTTGTTTGTTGTTTGTTGTTTGTTGTTTGTTGTTTGTTGTTTGTTGTTTGTTGTTTGTTGTTTGTTGTTTGTTGTTTGTTGTTTGTTGTTTGTTGTTTGTTGTTTGTTGTTTGTTGTTTGTTGTTTGTTGTTTGTTGTTTGTTGTTTGTTGTTTGTTGTTTGTTGTTTGTTGTTTGTTGTTTGTTGTTTGTTGTTTGTTGTTTGTTGTTTGTTGTTTGTTGTTTGTTGTTTGTTGTTTGTTGTTTGTTGTTTGTTGTTTGTTGTTTGTTGTTTGTTGTTTGTTGTTTGTTGTTTGTTGTTTGTTGTTTGTTGTTTGTTGTTTGTTGTTTGTTGTTTGTTGTTTGTTGTTTGTTGTTTGTTGTTTGTTGTTTGTTGTTTGTTGTTTGTTGTTTGTTGTTTGTTGTTTGTTGTTTGTTGTTTGTTGTTTGTTGTTTGTTGTTTGTTGTTTGTTGTTTGTTGTTTGTTGTTTGTTGTTTGTTGTTTGTTGTTTGTTGTTTGTTGTTTGTTGTTTGTTGTTTGTTGTTTGTTGTTTGTTGTTTGTTGTTTGTTGTTTGTTGTTTGTTGTTTGTTGTTTGTTGTTTGTTGTTTGTTGTTTGTTGTTTGTTGTTTGTTGTTTGTTGTTTGTTGTTTGTTGTTTGTTGTTTGTTGTTTGTTGTTTGTTGTTTGTTGTTTGTTGTTTGTTGTTTGTTGTTTGTTGTTTGTTGTTTGTTGTTTGTTGTTTGTTGTTTGTTGTTTGTTGTTTGTTGTTTGTTGTTTGTTGTTTGTTGTTTGTTGTTTGTTGTTTGTTGTTTGTTGTTTGTTGTTTGTTGTTTGTTGTTTGTTGTTTGTTGTTTGTTGTTTGTTGTTTGTTGTTTGTTGTTTGTTGTTTGTTGTTTGTTGTTTGTTGTTTGTTGTTTGTTGTTTGTTGTTTGTTGTTTGTTGTTTGTTGTTTGTTGTTTGTTGTTTGTTGTTTGTTGTTTGTTGTTTGTTGTTTGTTGTTTGTTGTTTGTTGTTTGTTGTTTGTTGTTTGTTGTTTGTTGTTTGTTGTTTGTTGTTTGTTGTTTGTTGTTTGTTGTTTGTTGTTTGTTGTTTGTTGTTTGTTGTTTGTTGTTTGTTGTTTGTTGTTTGTTGTTTGTTGTTTGTTGTTTGTTGTTTGTTGTTTGTTGTTTGTTGTTTGTTGTTTGTTGTTTGTTGTTTGTTGTTTGTTGTTTGTTGTTTGTTGTTTGTTGTTTGTTGTTTGTTGTTTGTTGTTTGTTGTTTGTTGTTTGTTGTTTGTTGTTTGTTGTTTGTTGTTTGTTGTTTGTTGTTTGTTGTTTGTTGTTTGTTGTTTGTTGTTTGTTGTTTGTTGTTTGTTGTTTGTTGTTTGTTGTTTGTTGTTTGTTGTTTGTTGTTTGTTGTTTGTTGTTTGTTGTTTGTTGTTTGTTGTTTGTTGTTTGTTGTTTGTTGTTTGTTGTTTGTTGTTTGTTGTTTGTTGTTTGTTGTTTGTTGTTTGTTGTTTGTTGTTTGTTGTTTGTTGTTTGTTGTTTGTTGTTTGTTGTTTGTTGTTTGTTGTTTGTTGTTTGTTGTTTGTTGTTTGTTGTTTGTTGTTTGTTGTTTGTTGTTTGTTGTTTGTTGTTTGTTGTTTGTTGTTTGTTGTTTGTTGTTTGTTGTTTGTTGTTTGTTGTTTGTTGTTTGTTGTTTGTTGTTTGTTGTTTGTTGTTTGTTGTTTGTTGTTTGTTGTTTGTTGTTTGTTGTTTGTTGTTTGTTGTTTGTTGTTTGTTGTTTGTTGTTTGTTGTTTGTTGTTTGTTGTTTGTTGTTTGTTGTTTGTTGTTTGTTGTTTGTTGTTTGTTGTTTGTTGTTTGTTGTTTGTTGTTTGTTGTTTGTTGTTTGTTGTTTGTTGTTTGTTGTTTGTTGTTTGTTGTTTGTTGTTTGTTGTTTGTTGTTTGTTGTTTGTTGTTTGTTGTTTGTTGTTTGTTGTTTGTTGTTTGTTGTTTGTTGTTTGTTGTTTGTTGTTTGTTGTTTGTTGTTTGTTGTTTGTTGTTTGTTGTTTGTTGTTTGTTGTTTGTTGTTTGTTGTTTGTTGTTTGTTGTTTGTTGTTTGTTGTTTGTTGTTTGTTGTTTGTTGTTTGTTGTTTGTTGTTTGTTGTTTGTTGTTTGTTGTTTGTTGTTTGTTGTTTGTTGTTTGTTGTTTGTTGTTTGTTGTTTGTTGTTTGTTGTTTGTTGTTTGTTGTTTGTTGTTTGTTGTTTGTTGTTTGTTGTTTGTTGTTTGTTGTTTGTTGTTTGTTGTTTGTTGTTTGTTGTTTGTTGTTTGTTGTTTGTTGTTTGTTGTTTGTTGTTTGTTGTTTGTTGTTTGTTGTTTGTTGTTTGTTGTTTGTTGTTTGTTGTTTGTTGTTTGTTGTTTGTTGTTTGTTGTTTGTTGTTTGTTGTTTGTTGTTTGTTGTTTGTTGTTTGTTGTTTGTTGTTTGTTGTTTGTTGTTTGTTGTTTGTTGTTTGTTGTTTGTTGTTTGTTGTTTGTTGTTTGTTGTTTGTTGTTTGTTGTTTGTTGTTTGTTGTTTGTTGTTTGTTGTTTGTGGTTTGTTGTTTGTTGTTTGTTGTTTGAGGTTTGTTGTTTGTTGTTTGTTGTTTGTTGTTTGTTGTTTGTTGTTTGTTGTTTGTTGTTTGTTGTTTGTTGTTTGTTGTTTGTTGTTTGTTGTTTGTTGTTTGTTGTTTGTTGTTTGTTGTTTGTTGTTTGTTGTTTGTTGTTTGTTGTTTGTTGTTTGTTGTTTGTTGTTTGTTGTTTGTTGTTTGTTGTTTGTTGTTTGTTGTTTGTTGTTTGTTGTTTGTTGTTTGTTGTTTGTTGTTTGTTGTTTGTTGTTTGTTGTTTGTTGTTTGTTGTTTGTTGTTTGTTGTTTGTTGTTTGTTGTTTGTTGTTTGTTGTTTGTTGTTTGTTGTTTGTTGTTTGTTGTTTGTTGTTTGTTGTTTGTTGTTTGTTGTTTGTTGTTTGTTGTTTGTTGTTTGTTGTTTGTTGTTTGTTGTTTGTTGTTTGTTGTTTGTTGTTTGTTGTTTGTTGTTTGTTGTTTGTTGTTTGTTGTTTGTTGTTTGTTGTTTGTTGTTTGTTGTTTGTTGTTTGTTGTTTGTTGTTTGTTGTTTGTTGTTTGTTGTTTGTTGTTTGTTGTTTGTTGTTTGTTGTTTGTTGTTTGTTGTTTGTTGTTTGTTGTTTGTTGTTTGTTGTTTGTTGTTTGTTGTTTGTTGTTTGTTGTTTGTTGTTTGTTGTTTGTTGTTTGTTGTTTGTTGTTTGTTGTTTGTTGTTTGTTGTTTGTTGTTTGTTGTTTGTTGTTTGTTGTTTGTTGTTTGTTGTTTGTTGTTTGTTGTTTGTTGTTTGTTGTTTGTTGTTTGTTGTTTGTTGTTTGTTGTTTGTTGTTTGTTGTTTGTTGTTTGTTGTTTGTTGTTTGTTGTTTGTTGTTTGTTGTTTGTTGTTTGTTGTTTGTTGTTTGTTGTTTGTTGTTTGTTGTTTGTTGTTTGTTGTTTGTTGTTTGTTGTTTGTTGTTTGTTGTTTGTTGTTTGTTGTTTGTTGTTTGTTGTTTGTTGTTTGTTGTTTGTTGTTTGTTGTTTGTTGTTTGTTGTTTGTTGTTTGTTGTTTGTTGTTTGTTGTTTGTTGTTTGTTGTTTGTTGTTTGTTGTTTGTTGTTTGTTGTTTGTTGTTTGTTGTTTGTTGTTTGTTGTTTGTTGTTTGTTGTTTGTTGTTTGTTGTTTGTTGTTTGTTGTTTGTTGTTTGTTGTTTGTTGTTTGTTGTTTGTTGTTTGTTGTTTGTTGTTTGTTGTTTGTTGTTTGTTGTTTGTTGTTTGTTGTTTGTTGTTTGTTGTTTGTTGTTTGTTGTTTGTTGTTTGTTGTTTGTTGTTTGTTGTTTGTTGTTTGTTGTTTGTTGTTTGTTGTTTGTTGTTTGTTGTTTGTTGTTTGTTGTTTGTTGTTTGTTGTTTGTTGTTTGTTGTTTGTTGTTTGTTGTTTGTTGTTTGTTGTTTGTTGTTTGTTGTTTGTTGTTTGTTGTTTGTTGTTTGTTGTTTGTTGTTTGTTGTTTGTTGTTTGTTGTTTGTTGTTTGTTGTTTGTTGTTTGTTGTTTGTTGTTTGTTGTTTGTTGTTTGTTGTTTGTTGTTTGTTGTTTGTTGTTTGTTGTTTGTTGTTTGTTGTTTGTTGTTTGTTGTTTGTTGTTTGTTGTTTGTTGTTTGTTGTTTGTTGTTTGTTGTTTGTTGTTTGTTGTTTGTTGTTTGTTGTTTGTTGTTTGTTGTTTGTTGTTTGTTGTTTGTTGTTTGTTGTTTGTTGTTTGTTGTTTGTTGTTTGTTGTTTGTTGTTTGTTGTTTGTTGTTTGTTGTTTGTTGTTTGTTGTTTGTTGTTTGTTGTTTGTTGTTTGTTGTTTGTTGTTTGTTGTTTGTTGTTTGTTGTTTGTTGTTTGTTGTTTGTTGTTTGTTGTTTGTTGTTTGTTGTTTGTTGTTTGTTGTTTGTTGTTTGTTGTTTGTTGTTTGTTGTTTGTTGTTTGTTGTTTGTTGTTTGTTGTTTGTTGTTTGTTGTTTGTTGTTTGTTGTTTGTTGTTTGTTGTTTGTTGTTTGTTGTTTGTTGTTTGTTGTTTGTTGTTTGTTGTTTGTTGTTTGTTGTTTGTTGTTTGTTGTTTGTTGTTTGTTGTTTGTTGTTTGTTGTTTGTTGTTTGTTGTTTGTTGTTTGTTGTTTGTTGTTTGTTGTTCGTTGTTGGTTGTTCGTTGTTGGTTGTTTGTTGTTTGTTGTTTGTTGTTTGTTGTTTGTTGTTCGTTGTTGGTTGTTCGTTGTTGGTTGTTCGTTGTTCGTTTTTCGTTGTTCGTTGTTCGTTGTTCGTTGTTCGTTGTTCGTTGTTCGTTGTTCGTTGTTCGTTGTTCGTTGTTCGTTGTTCGTTGTTCGTTGTTCGTTGTTCGTTGTTCGTTGTTCGTTGTTCGTTGTTCGTTGTTCGTTGTTCGTTGTTCGTTGTTCGTTGTTCGTTCTTCGTTGTTCGTTCTTCGTTGTTCGTTCTTCGTTGTTCGTTCTTCGTTGTTCGTTCTTCGTTGTTCGTTCTTCGTTGTTCGTTGTTCGTTGTTCGTTGTTCGTTGTTCGTTGTTCGTTGTTCGTTGTTCGTTGTTCGTTGTTCGTTGTTCGTTGTTCGTTGTTCGTTGTTCGTTGTTCGTTCTTCGTTGTTCGTTCTTCGTTGTTCGTTCTTCGTTGTTCGTTCTTCGTTGTTCGTTCTTCGTTGTTCGTTCTTCGTTGTTCGTTCTTCGTTGTTCGTTCTTCGTTGTTCGTTCTTCGTTGTTCGTTGTTCGTTGCTCGTTGCTCGTTGCTCGTTGCTCGTTGCTCGTTGCTCGTTGCTCGTTGCTCGTTGCTCGTTGCTCGTTGCTCGTTGCTCGTTGTTCGTTGTTCGTTGTTCGTTGTTCGTTGTTCGTTCTTCGTTGTTCGTTCTTCGTTCTTCGTTCTTCGTTCTTCGTTCTTCGTTCTTCGTTCTTCGTTCTTCGTTCTTCGTTGTTCGTTCTTCGTTGTTCGTTGCTCGTTGTTCGTTCTTCGTTGTTCGTTCTTCGTTGTTCGTTGTTCGTTCTTCGTTGTTCGTTCTTCGTTGTTCGTTCTTCGTTCTTCGTTCTTCGTCCTTCGTTCTTCGTCCTTCGTTCTTCGTTCTTCGTTGTTCGTTCTTCGTTGTTCGTACTTCGTTGTTCGTTCTTCGTTGTTTGTTCTTCGTTGTTTGTTCTTCGTTGTTTGTTGCTTGTTCTTCGTTGTTTGTTGTTTGTTGTTTGTTCTTCGTTGTTTGTTGTTTGTTCTTCGTTGTTTGTTGTTTGTTCTTCGTTGTTTGTTGTTTGTTCTTCGTTGTTTGTTGTTTGTTCTTCGTTGTTTGTTGTTTGTTCTTCGATGTTTGTTGTTTGTTCTTCGTTGTTTGTTGTTTGTTGTTTGTTCTTCGTTGTTTGTTGTTTGTTGTTTGATGTTTGTTCTTCGTTGTTTGTTGTTTGTTGTTTGTTCTTCGTTGTTTGTTGTTTGTTCTTCGTTGTTTGTTGTTTGCTCTTTGTTGTTTGTTGTTTGTACTTCGTTGTTTGTTGTTTGTTCTTCGTTGTTTGTTCTTCGTTGTTTGTTCTTCGTTGTTTGGTCTTCGTTGTTTGTTCTTCGTTGTTTGTTCTTCGTTGTCTGTTCTACGTTGTTTGTTCTTCGTTGTTTGTTCTTCGTTGTTTGTTCTTCGTTGTTTGTTCTTCGTTGTTTGTTGTTTGTTCTTCGTTGTTTGTTGTTTGTTCTTCGTTGTTTGTTCTTCGTTGTTTGTTCTTCGTTGTTTGTTGTTTGTTCTTCGTTGTTTGTTGTTTGTTCATCGTTGTTTGTTGTTTGTTCTTCGTTGTTTGTTGTTTGTTCTTCGTTGTTTGTTGTTTGTTCTTCGTTGTTTGTTGTTTGTTCTTCGTTGTTTGTTGTTTGTTCTTCGTTGTTTGTTGTTTGTTCTTCGTTGTTTGTTGTTTGTTCTTCGTTGTTTGTTGTTTGTTCTTCGTTGTTTGTTGTTTGTTCTTCGTTGTTTGTTGTTTGTTCTCCGTTGTTTGTTGTTTGTTGTTTGTTCTTCGTTTTTTGTTGTTTGTTGTTTGTTCTTCGTTGTTTGTTGTTTGTTCTTCGTTGTTTGTTGTTTGTTCTTCGTTGTTTGTTGTTTGTTGTTTGTTCTTCGTTGTTTGTTCTTCGTTGTTTGTTGTTTGTTGTTTGTTCTTCGTTGTTTGTTGTTTGTTGTTTGTTCTTCGTTGTTTGTTCTTCGTTGTTTGTTCTTCGTTGTTTGTTCTTCGTTGTTTGTTCTTCGTTGCTTGTTCTTCGTTGCTTGTTCTTCGTTGCTTGTTCTTCGTTGCTTGTTCTTCGTTGTTTGTTCTTCGTTGTTTGTTCTTCGTTGTTTGTTCTTCGTTGTTTGTTCTTCGTTGTTTGTTCTTCGTTGTTTGTTCTTCGTTGTTTGTTCTTCGTTGTTTGTTCTTCGTTGTTTGTTCTTCGTTGTTTGTTCTTCGTTGTTTGTTCTTCGTTGTTTGTTCTTCGTTGTTTGTTCTTCGTTGTTTGTTCTTCGTTGTTTGTTCTTCGTTGTTTGTTCTTCGTTGTTTGTTCTTCGTTGTTTGTTCTTCGTTGTTTGTTCTTCGTTGTTTGTTCTTCGTTGTTTGTTCTTCGTTGTTTGTTGTTTGTTCTTCGTTGTTTGTTGTTTGTTGTTCGTTGTTTGTTGTTTGTTCTTCGTTGTTTGTTGTTTGTTCTTCGTTGTTTGTTGTTTGTTGTTTGTTCTTCGTTGTTTGTTGTTTGTTGTTTGTTGTTTGTTCTTCGTTGTTTGTTGTTTGTTGTTTGTTGTTTGTTCTTCGTTGTTTGTTCTTCGTTGTTTGTTCTTCGTTGTTTGTTGTTTGTTCTTCGTTGTTTGTTGTTTGTTGTTTGTTCTTCGTCGTTTGTTGTTTGTTGTTTGTTCTTCGTTGTTTGTTGTTTGTTGTTTGTTCTTCGATGTTTGTTATTTGTTCTTCGTTGTTTGTTGTTTGTTCTTCGTTGTTTGTTGTTTGTTCTTCGATGTTTGTTGTTTGTTCTTCGTTGTTTGTTGTTTGTTGTTTGTTCTTCGTTGTTTGTTGTTTGTTGTTTGATGTTTGTTCTTCGTTGTTTGTTGTTTGTTGTTTGTTCTTCGTTGTTTGTTCTTCGTTGTTTGTTGTTTGTTCTTCGTTGTTTGTTGTTTGTTGTTTGTTCTTCGTTGTTTGTTGTTTGTTGTTTGTTCTTCGTTGTTTGTTGTTTGTTGTTTGTTCTTCGTCGTTTGTTGTTTGTTGTTTGTTCTTCGTTGTTTGTTGTTTGTTGTTCGTTCTTCGATGTTTGTTGTTTGTTCTTCGTTGTTTGTTGTTTGTTCTTCGTTGTTTGTTGTTTGTTCTTCGTTGTTTGTTGTTTGTTCATCGTTGTTTGTTGTTTGTTCTTCGTTGTTTGTTGTTTGTTCTTCGTTGTTTGTTGTTTGTTCTTCGTTGTTTGTTGTTTGTTCTTCGTTGTTTGTTGTTTGTTCTTCGTTGTTTGTTGTTTGTTCTTCGTTGTTTGTTGTTTGTTCTTCGTTGTTTGTTGTTTGTTCTTCGTTGTTTGTTGTTTGTTCTTCGTTGTTTGTTGTTTGTTCTTCGTTGTTTGTTGTTTGTTCTTCGTTGTTTGTTGTTTGTTCTTCGTTGTTTGTTGTTTGTTGTTTGTTCTTCGTTGTTTGTTGTTTGTTCTTCGTTGTTTGTTGTTTGTTCTTCGTTGTTTGTTGTTTGTTCTTCGTTGTTTGTTGTTTGTTCTTCGTTGTTTGTTGTTTGTTCTTCGTTGTTTGTTGTTTGTTCTTCGTTGTTTGTTGTTTGTTCTTCGTTGTTTGTTGTTTGTTCTTCGTTGTTTGTTGTTTGTTCTTCGTTGTTTGTTGTTTGTTCTTCGTTGTTTGTTGTTTGTTCTTCTTTGTTTGTTGTTTGTTCTTCGTTGTTTGTTGTTTGTTCTTCGTTGTTTGTTGTTTGTTCTTCGTTGTTTGTTGTTTGTTCTTCGTTGTTTGTTGTTTGTTCTTCGTTGTTTGTTGTTTGTTCTTCGTTGTTTGTTGTTTGTTCTTCGTTGTTTGTTGTTTGTTCTTCGTTGTATGTTGTTTGTTGTTTGTTCTTCGTTGTTTGTTGTTTGTTGTTTGTTCTTCGTTGTTTGTTGTTTGTCCTTCGTTGTTTGTTGTTTGTTGTTTGTTCTTCGTCGTTTGTTGTTTGTTGTTTGTTCTTCGTTGTTTGTTGTTTGTTGTTTGTTCTTCGATGTTTGTTGTTTGTTCTTCGTTGTTTGTTGTTTGTTCTTCGTTGTTTGTTGTTTGTTCTTCGTTGTTTGTTGTTTGTTCTTCGTTGTTTGTTGTTTGTTCTTCGTTGTTTGTTGTTTGTTCATCGTTGTTTGTTGTTTGTTCTTCGTTGTTTGTTGTTTGTTCTTCGTTGTTTGTTGTTTGTTCTTCGTTGTTTGTTGTTTGTTCTTCGTTGTTTGTTGTTTGTTCTTCGTTGTTTGTTGTTTGTTCTTCGTTGTTTGTTGTTTGTTCTTCGTTGTTTGTTGTTTGTTCTTCGTTGTTTGTTGTTTGTTCTTCGTTGTTTGTTGTTTGTTCTTCGTTGTTTGTTGTTTGTTCTTCGTTGTTTGTTGTTTGTTCTTCGTTGTTTGTTGTTTGTTCTTCGTTGTTTGTTGTTTGTTCTTCGTTGTTTGTTGTTTGTTCTTCGTTGTTTGTTGTTTGTTCTTCGTTGTTTGTTGTTTGTCTTCGTTGTTTGTTGTTTGTTCTTCGTTGTTTGTTGTTTGTTCTTCGTTGTTTGTTGTTTGTTCTTCGTTGTTTGTTGTTTGTTCTTCGTTGTTTGTTGTTTGTTCTTCGTTGTTTGTTGTTTGTTCTTCTTTGTTTGTTGTTTGTTCTTCGTTGTTTGTTGTTTGTTCTTCGTTGTTTGTTGTTTGTTCTTCGTTGTTTGTTGTTTGTTCTTCGTTGTTTGTTGCTTGTTCTTCGTTGTTTGTTGTTTGTTCTTCGTTGTTTGTTGTTTGTTCTTCGTTGTTTGTTGTTTGTTCTTCGTTGTTTGTTGTTTGTTGTTTGTTCTTCGATGTTTGTTGTTTGTTCTTCGTTGTTTGTTGTTTGTTCTTCGTTGTTTGTTGTTTGTTCTTCGTTGTTCGTTCTTCGTTGTTCGTTCTTCGTGGTTTGTTGTTTGTTCTTCGTTGTTTGTTGTTTGTTCTTCGTTGTTTGTTGTTTGTTCTTCGTTGTTTGTTGTTTGTTCTTCGTTGTTTGTTGTTTGTTCTTCGTTGTTTGTTGTTTGTTCTTCGTTGTTTGTTGTTTGTTCTTCGTTGTTTGTTGTTTGTTCTTCGTTGTTTGTTGTTTGTTCTTCGTTGTTTGTTGAATGTTCTTCGTTGTTTGTTGTTTGTTCTTCGTTGTTTGTTGTTTGTTGTTTGTTCTTCGTTGTTTGTTGTTTGTTCTTCGTTGTTTGTTGTTTGTTCTTCGCTGTTTGTTGTTTGTTCTTCGTTGTTTGTTGTTTGTTCTTCGTTGTTTGTTCTTCGTTGTTTGTTGTTTGTTGTTTGTTCTTCGTTGTTTGTTGTTTGTTGTTTGTTCTTCGTTGTTTGTTCTTCGTTGTTTGTTCTTCGTTGTTTGTTCTTCGTTGTTTGTTCTTCGTTGTTTGTTCTTCGTTGCTTGTTCTTCGTTGCTTGTTCTTCGTTGCTTGTTCTTCGTTGCTTGTTCTTCGTTGTTTGTTCTTCGTTGTTTGTTCTTCGTTGTTTGTTCTTCGTTGTTTGTTCTTCGTTGTTTGTTCTTCGTTGTTTGTTGTTTGTTCTTCGTTGTTTGTTGTTTGTTCTTCGTTGTTTGTTGAATGTTCTTCGTTGTTTGTTGTTTGTTCTTCGTTGTTTGTTGTTTGTTGTTTGTTCTTCGTTGTTTGTTGTTTGTTCTTCGTTGTTTGTTGTTTGTTCTTCGCTGTTTGTTGTTTGTTCTTCGTTGTTTGTTGTTTGTACTTCGTTGTTTGGTGTTTGTACTTCGTTGTTTGTTGTTTGTTCTTCGTTGTTTGTTGTTTGTTCTTCGTTGTTTGTTCTTCGTTGTTTGCTGTTTGTTGTTTGTTGTTTGCTGTTCGTTGTTCGTTGTTCGTTGTTCGTTGTTCGTTGTTCGTTGTTCGTTGTTCGTTGTTCGTTGTTCGTTGTTCGTTGTTCGTTGTTCGTTGTTCGTTGTTCGTTGTTCGTTGTTCGTTGTTCGTTGTTCGTTGTTCGTTGTTCGTTGTTCGTTGTTCGTTGTTCGTTGTTCGTTGTTCGTTGTTCGTTGTTCGTTGTTCGTTGTTCGTTGTTCGTTGTTCGTTGTTCGTTGTTCGTTGTTCGTTGTTCGTTGTTCGTTGTTCGTTGTTCGTTGTTCGTTGTTCGTTGTTCGTTGTTCGTTGTTCGTTGTTCGTTGTTCGTTGTTCGTTGTTCGTTGTTCGTTGTTCGTTGTTCGTTGTTCGTTGTTCGTTTTTCGTTGTTCGTTGTTCGTTGTTCGTTGTTCGTTGTTCGTTGTTCGTTCTTCGTTGTTCGTTCTTCGTTGTTCGTTCTTCGTTGTTCGTTCTTCGTTGTTCGTTGTTCGTTGTTCGTTGTTCGTTGTTCGTTGTTCGTTGTTCGTTGTTCGTTGTTCGTTGTTCGTTGTTCGTTGTTCGTTGTTCGTTGTTCGTTGCTCGTTGCTCGTTGCTCGTTGCTCGTTGCTCGTTGCTCGTTGGTCGTTGCTCGTTGTTCGTTGTTCGTTGTTCGTTGTTCGTTGTTCGTTGTTCGTTGTTCGTTGTTCGTTGTTCGTTGTTCGTTGTTCGTTCTTCGTTGTTCGTTGTTCGTTGTTCGTTCTTCGTTGTTCGTTCTTCGTTGTTCGTTCTTCGTTGTTCGTTCTTCGTTGTTCGTTCTTCGTTGTTCGTACTTCGTTGTTCGTTCTTCGTTGTTCGTTCTTCGTTGTTTGTTCTTCGTTGTTTGTTCTTCGTTGTTTGTTCTTCGTTGTTTGTTCTTCGTTGTTTGTTCTTCGTTGTTTGTTCTTCGTTGTTTGTTGTTTGTTCTTCGTTGTTTGTTGTTTGTTCTTCGTTGTTTGTTGTTTGTTCTTCGTTGTTTGTTGTTTGTTCTTCGTTGTTTGTTGTTTGTTCATCGTTGTTTGTTGTTTGTTCTTCGTTGTTTGTTGTTTGTTCATCGTTGTTTGTTTTTTGTTGTTTGTTCTTCGTTGTTTATTGTTTGTTCTTCGTTGTTTGTTGTTTGTTCTTCGTTGTTTGTTGTTTGTTATTCGTTGTTTGTTGTTTGTTCTTCGTTGTTTGTTGTTTGTTCTTCGTTGTTTGTTGTTTGTTCTTCGTTGTTTGTTGTTTGTTGTTTGTTCTTCGTTGTTTGTTGTTTGTTCTTCGTTGTTTGTTGTTTGTTCTTCGTTGTTTGTTGTTTGTGGTTTGTTCTTCGTTGTTTGTTGTTCGTTGTTCGTTCTTCGTTGTTCGTTCTTCGTTGTTCGTTCTTCGTTGTTCGTTGTTCGTTGTTCGTTCTTCGTTGTTTGTTCTTCGTTGTTTGTTCTTCGTTGTTTGTTCTTCGTTGTTTGTTCTTCGTTGTTTGTTCTTCGTTGTTTGTTCTTCGTTGTTTGTTCTTCGTTGTTTGTTGTTTGTTCTTCGTTGTTTGTTGTTTGTTCTTCGTTGTTTGTTGTTTGTTCTTAGTTGTTTGTTGTTTGTTCTTCGTTGTTCGTTGTTCGTTGTTCGTTGTTCGTTGTTCGTTGTTCGTTCTTCGTTGTTCGTTCTTCGTTGTTCGTTCTTCGTTCTTCGTTCTTCGTTCTTCGTTCTTCGTTCTTCGTTCTTCGTTCTTCGTTGTTCGTTCTTCGTTGTTCGTTGTTCGTTGTTCGTTGTTCGTTGTTCGTTGTTCGTTGTTCGTTGTTCGTTGTTCGTTGTTCGTTGTTCGTTGTTCGTTGTTCGTTCTTCGTTGTTCGTTCTTCGTTGTTCGTTCTTCGTTGTTCGTTCTTCGTTGTTCGTTCTTCGTTGTTCGTTCTTCGTTGTTCGTTCTTCGTTGTTCGTTCTTCGTTGTTCGTCCTTCGTTCTTCGTTCTTCGTTCTTCGTTCTTCGTTCTTCGTTCTTCGTTGTTCGTTCTTCGTTGTTCGTTCTTCGTTCTTCGTTGTTCGTTGTTCGTTGTTCGTTGTTCGTTGTTCGTTGTTCGTTGTTCGTTGTTCGTTGTTCGTTGTTCGTTGTTCGTTGTTCGTTGTTCGTTGTTCGTTGTTCGTTGTTCGTTGTTCGTTGTTCGTTGTTCGTTGTTCGTTGTTCGTTCTTCGTTGTTCGTTCTTCGTTCTTCGTTCTTCGTTCTTCGTTCTTCGTTCTTCGTTCTTCGTTGTTCGTTGTTCGTTGTTCGTTGTTCGTTGTTCGTTGTTCGTTCTTCGTTGTTCGTTCTTCGTTGTTCGTTCTTCGTTGTTCGTTCTTCGTTGTTCGTTCTTCGTTGTTCGTTGTTCGTTCTTCGTTGTTCGTTCTTCGTTGTTCGTTCTTCGTTGTTCGTTCTTCGTTGTTCGTTCTTCGTTGTTCGTTCTTCGTTGTTTGTTCTTCGTTGTTTGTGGCTTGTTGCTTGTTGCTTGTTGTTTGTTCATCGTTGTTTGTTCATCGTTGTTTGTTCATCGTTGTTTGTTGTTTGTTCTTCGTTGTTTGTTGTTTGTTCTTCGTTGTTTGTTGTTTGTTCTTCGTTGTTTGTTGTTTGTTCTTCGTTGTTTGTTGCTCGTTGCTTGTTGCTCGTTGCTTGTTGCTCGTTGCTGGTTGTTCGTTGCTGGTTGTTCGTTGCTGGTTGTTCGTTGCTGGTTGTTCGTTGCTGGTTGTTCGTTGCTGGTTGTTCGTTATTCGTTGCTGGTTGTTCGTTGTTCGTTGCTGGTTGTTCGTTGTTCGTTGTTCGTTGTTCGTTGTTCGTTGTTCGTTGTTCGTTGTTCGTTGTTCGTTGTTCGTTGTTCGTTGTTCGTTGTTCGTTGTTCGTTGTTCGTTGTTCGTTGTTCGTTGTTCGTTGTTCGTTGTTCGTTGTTCGTTGTTCGTTGTTCGTTGTTCGTTGTTCGTTGTTCGTTGTTCGTTGTTCGTTCTTCGTTGTTCGTTCTTCGTTGTTCGTTCTTCGTTGTTTGTTCTTCGTTGTTTGTTCTTCGTTGTTTGTTCTTCGTTCTTCGTTGTTTGTTCTTCGTTCTTCGTTGTTTGTTCTTCGTTGTTTGTTCTTCGTTGTTTGTTCTTCGTTCTTCGTTGTTTGTTCTTCGTTGTTTGTTCTTCGTTGTTTGTTCTTCGTTGTTTGTTCTTCGTTGTTTGTTCTTCGTTGTTTGTTCTTCGTTGTTTGTTCTTCGTTGTTCGTTCTTCGTTGTTCGTTCTTCGTTGTTCGTTCTTCGTTGTTCGTTCTTCGTTGTTCGTTCTTCGTTGTTCGTTCTTCGTTGTTCGTTCTTCGTTGTTCGTTCTTCGTTGTTCGTTCTTCGTTGTTTGTTCTTCGTTGTTTGTTCTTCGTTCTTCGTTGTTTGTTCTTCGTTGTTTGTTGTTTGTTCTTCGTTGTTTGTTGTTTGTTGTTTGTTCTTCGTTGTTTGTTGTTTGTTCTTCGTTGTTTGTTGTTTGTTCTTCGTTGTTTGTTGTTTGTTCTTCGTTGTTTGTTGTTTGTTCTTCGTTGTTTGTTGTTTGTTCTTCGTTGTTTGTTGTTTGTTCTTCGTTGTTTGTTGTTTGTTCTTCGTTGTTTGTTGTTTGTTGTTTGTTCTTCGTTGTTTGTTGTTTGTTGTTTGTTCTTCGTTGTTTGTTGTTTGTTCTTCGTTGTTTGTGGTTTGTTCTTCGTTGTTTGTTGTTTGTTGTTTGTTGTTTGTTGTTTGTTCTTCGTTGTTTGTTGTTTGTTGTTTGTTGTTTGTTCTTCGTTGTTTGTTCTTCGTTGTTTGTTCTACGTTGTTTGTTCTTCGTTGTTTGTTCTTCGTTGTTTGTTCTTCGTTGTTTGTTCTTCGTTGTTTGTTCTTCGTTGTTTGTTCTTCGTTGTTTGTTCTTCGTTGTTTGTTCTTCGTTGTTTGTTCTTCGTTGTTTGTTCTTCGTTGTTTGTTCTTCGTTGTTTGTTCTTCGTTGTTTGTTCTTCGTTGTTTGTTCTTCGTTGTTTGTTCTTCGTTGTTCGTTGTTCGTTGTTCGTTGTTCGTTGTTCGTTGTTCGTTGTTCGTTCTTCGTTGTTTGTTCTTCGTTGTTTGTTCTTCGTTGTTTGTTCTTCGTTGTTTGTTCTTCGTTGTTTGTTCTTCGTTGTTTGTTCTTCGTTGTTTGTTCTTCGTTGTTTGTTGTTTGTTCTTCGTTGTTTGTTGTTTGTTCTTCGTTGTTTGTTGTTTGTTCTTCGTTGTTTGTTGTTTGTTCTTCGTTGTTTGTTGTTTGTTCATCGTTGAATGTTGTTTGTTCATCGTTGTATGTTGTTTGTTCATCGTTGTATGTTGTTTCTTCTTCGTTCTTCGTTGTTTCTTCTTCGTTCTTCGTTGTTTCTTCTTCGTTCTTCGTTGTTTCTTCTTCGTTCTTCGTTGTTTGTTCTTCGTTCTTCGTTGTTCGTTGTTCGTTCTTCGTTGTTCGTTGTTTGTTCTTCGTTGTTTGTTGTTTGTTCTTCGTTGTTTGTTGTTTGTTCTTCGTTGTTTGTTGTTTGTTCATCGTTGTATGTTGTTTGTACTTCGTTGTTTGTTGTTTCTTCTTCGTTGTTTGTTGTTTGTTCTTCGTTCTTCGTTGTTTGTTCTTCGTTCTTCGTTGTTTGTTGTTCGTTCTTCGTTGTTCGTTGTTCGTTCTTCGTTGTTCGTTGTTCGTTCTTCGTTGTTCGTTGTTCGTTGTTCGTTGTTGGTTGTTCGTTGTTCGTTGTTGGTTGTTCGTTGTTCGTTGTTTGTTGTTCGTTGTTTGTTGTTCGTTGTTCGTTGTTCGTTGTTCGTTGTTCGTTGTTCGTTGTTCGTTGTTCGTTGTTCGTTGTTCGTTGTTCGTTGTTCGTTGTTCGTTGTTCGTTGTTCGTTGTTCGTTGTTCGTTGTTCGTTGCTCGTTGTTCGTTGCTCGTTGTTCGTTGTTCGTTGTTCGTTGTTCGTTGTTCGTTGTTCGTTGTTCGTTGTTCGTTGTTCGTTGTTCGTTGTTCGTTGTTCGTTGTTCGTTGTTCGTTGTTCGTTGTTCGTTGTTCGTTGTTCGTTGTTCGTTGTTCGTTGTTCGTTGTTCGTTGTTCGTTGTTCGTTGTTCGTTGTTCGTTGTTCGTTGTTCGTTGTTCGTTGTTCGTTGTTCGTTGTTCGTTGTTCGTTGTTCGTTGTTCGTTGTTCGTTGTTCGTTGTTCGTTGTTCGTTGTTCGTTGTTCGTTGTTCGTTGTTCGTTGTTCGTTGTTCGTTGTTCGTTGTTCGTTGTTCGTTGTTCGTTGTTCGTTGTTCGTTGTTCGTTGTTCGTTGTTCGTTGTTCGTTGTTCGTTGTTCGTTGTTCGTTGTTCGTTGTTCGTTGTTCGTTGTTCGTTGTTCGTTCTTCGTTGTTCGTTCTTCGTTGTTCGTTCTTCGTTGTTCGTTCTTCGTTGTTCGTTGTTCGTTCTTCGTTGTTCGTTGTTCGTTCTTCGTTGTTCGTTGTTCGTTGTTCGTTGTTCGTTCTTCGTTGTTCGTTCTTCGTTGTTCGTTCTTCGTTGTTCGTTGTTCGTTGTTCGTTGTTCGTTGTTCGTTGTTCGTTGTTCGTTGTTCGTTGTTCGTTGTTCGTTGTTCGTTGTTCGTTGTTCGTTGTTCGTTGTTCGTTCTTCGTTGTTCGTTCTTCGTTGTTCGTTCTTCGTTGTTCGTTCTTCGTTGTTCGTTCTTCGTTGTTCGTTGTTCGTTCTTCGTTGTTCGTTGCTCGTTGCTCGTTGCTCGTTGCTCGTTGCTCGTTGCTCGTTGTTCGTTGCTCGTTGTTCGTTGCTCGTTGGTCGTTGCTCGTTGGTCGTTGTTCGTTGGTCGTTGTTCGTTGTTCGTTGTTCGTTGTTCGTTGTTCGTTGTTCGTTGTTCGTTGTTCGTTGTTCGTTGTTCGTTGTTCGTTGTTCGTTGTTCGTTGTTCGTTGTTCGTTGTTCGTTGTTCGTTGTTCGTTGTTCGTTGTTCGTTCTTCGTTGTTCGTTCTTCGTTGTTCGTTCTTCGTTGTTCGTTCTTCGTTGTTCGTTCTTCGTTGTTCGTTCTTCGTTGTTCGTTCTTCGTTGTTCGTTCTTCGTTGTTCGTTCTTCGTTGTTCGTTCTTCGTTGTTCGTTCTTCGTTGTTCGTTCTTCGTTGTTCGTTCTTCGTTGTTCGTTCTTCGTTGTTCGTTCTTCGTTGTTCGTTCTTCGTTGTTCGTTCTTCGTTGTTCGTTCTTCGTTGTTCGTTCTTCGTTGTTTGTTCTTCGTTGTTTGTTCTTCGTTGTTTGTTCTTCGTTGTTTGTTCTTCGTTGTTTGTTCTTCGTTGTTTGTTGTTTGTTCTTCGTTGTTTGTTGTTTGTTCATCGTTGTTTGTTGTTTGTTCTTCGTTGTTTGTTGTTTGTTCTTCGTTGTTTGTTGTTTGTTCATCGTTGTTTGTTTTTTGTTGTTTGTTCTTCGTTGTTTATTGTTTGTTCTTCGTTGTTTGTTGTTTGTTCTTCGTTGTTTGTTGTTTGTTATTCGTTGTTTGTTGTTTGTTCTTCGTTGTTTGTTGTTTGTTCTTCGTTGTTTGTTGTTTGTTGTTTGTTCTTCGTTGTTTGTTGTTTGTTCTTCGTTGTTTGTTGTTTGTTGTTTGTTCTTTGTTGTTTGTTGTTTGTTCTTCGTTGTTTGTTGTTTGTGGTTTGTTCTTCGTTGTTTGTTGTTCGTTCTTCGTTCTTCGTTGTTCGTTCATCGTTGTTCGTTGTTCGTTGTTCGTTCTTCGTTGTTTGTTCTTCGTTGTTTGTTCTTCGTTGTTTGTTCTTCGTTGTTTGTTCTTCGTTGTTTGTTCTTCGTTGTTTGTTCTTCGTTGTTTGTTCTTCGTTGTTTGTTGTTTGTTCTTCGTTGTTTGTTGTTTGTTCTTCGTTGTTTGTTGTTTGTTCTTCGTTGTTTGTTGTTTGTTCTTCGTTGTTTGTTGTACGTTGTTCGTTGTTCGTTGTTCGTTGTTCGTTCTTCGTTGTTCGTTCTTCGTTGTTCGTTCTTCGTTCTTCGTTCTTCGTTCTTCGTTCTTCGTTCTTCGTTGTTCGTTCTTCGTTGTTCGTTGTTCGTTGTTCGTTGTTCGTTGTTCGTTGTTCGTTGTTCGTTGTTCGTTGTTCGTTGTTCGTTGTTCGTTGTTCGTTGTTCGTTGTTCGTTGTTCGTTGTTCGTTGTTCGTTGTTCGTTGTTCGTTGTTCGTTGTTCGTTGTTCGTTGTTCGTTGTTCGTTGTTCGTTGTTCGTTGTTCGTTGTTCGTTGTTCGTTCTTCGTTGTTCGTTCTTCGTTGTTCGTTCTTCGTTGTTCGTTCTTCGTTGTTCGTTCTTCGTTGTTCGTTCTTCGTTGTTCGTCCTTCGTTCTTCGTTCTTCGTTCTTCGTTCTTCGTTCTTCGTTCTTCGTTCTTCGTTCTTCGTTGTTCGTTCTTCGTTCTTCGTTGTTCGTTGTTCGTTGTTCGTTGTTCGTTGTTCGTTGTTCGTTGTTCGTTGTTCGTTGTTCGTTGTTCGTTGTTCGTTGTTCGTTGTTCGTTGTTCGTTGTTCGTTGTTCGTTGTTCGTTGTTCGTTGTTCGTTGTTCGTTGTTCGTTGTTCGTTGTTCGTTGTTCGTTGTTCGTTCTTCGTTGTTCGTTCTTCGTTCTTCGTTCTTCGTTCTTCGTTCTTCGTTCTTCGTTGTTCGTTGTTCGTTGTTCGTTGTTCGTTGTTCGTTGTTCGTTGTTCGTTGTTCGTTCTTCGTTCTTCGTTGTTCGTTCTTCGTTGTTCGTTCTTCGTTGTTCGTTCTTCGTTGTTCGTTCTTCGTTGTTCGTTGTTCGTTCTTCGTTGTTCGTTCTTCGTTGTTCGTTCTTCGTTGTTCGTTCTTCGTTGTTCGTTCTTCGTTGTTCGTTCTTCGTTGTTCGTTCTTCGTTGTTTGTTCTTCGTTGTTTGTGGCTTGTTGCTTGTTGCTTGTTGTTTGTTCATCGTTGTTTGTTCATCGTTGTTTGTTCATCGTTGTTTGTTGTTTGTTCTTCGTTGTTTGTTGTTTGTTCTTCGTTGTTTGTTGTTTGTTCTTCGTTGTTTGTTGTTTGTTCTTCGTTGTTTGTTGCTCGTTGCTTGTTGCTCGTTGCTTGTTGCTCGTTGCTGGTTGTTCGTTGCTGGTTGTTCGTTGCTGGTTGTTCGTTGCTGGTTGTTCGTTGCTGGTTGTTCGTTGCTGGTTGTTCGTTGTTCGTTGTTCGTTGCTGGTTGTTCGTTGTTCGTTGTTCGTTGTTCGTTGTTCGTTGTTCGTTGTTCGTTGTTCGTTGTTCGTTGTTCGTTGTTCGTTGTTCGTTGTTCGTTGTTCGTTGTTCGTTGTTCGTTGTTCGTTGTTCGTTGTTCGTTGTTCGTTGTTCGTTGTTCGTTGTTCGTTGTTCGTTGTTCGTTGTTCGTTGTTCGTTGTTCGTTGTTCGTTGTTCGTTGTTCGTTGTTCGTTGTTCGTTGTTCGTTGTTCGTTCTTCGTTGTTCGTTCTTCGTTGTTCGTTCTTCGTTGTTTGTTCTTCGTTGTTTGTTCTTCGTTGTTTGTTCTTCGTTCTTCGTTGTTTGTTCTTCGTTGTTTGTTGTTTGTTCTTCGTTGTTTGTTGTTTGTTCTTCGTTGTTTGTTCTTCGTTGTTTGTTCTTCGTTGTTTGTTCTTCGTTGTTTGTTCTTCGTTGTTTGTTCTTCGTTGTTTGTTCTTCGTTGTTTGTTCTTCGTTGTTTGTTCTTCGTTGTTTGTTCTTCGTTGATTGTTCTTCGTTGTTTGTTCTTCGTTGTTTGTTCTTCGTTGTTTGTTCTTCGTTGTTTGTTCTTGGTTGTTTGTTCTTCGTTGTTTGTTCTTCGTTGTTTGTTCTTCGTTGTTTGTTCTTCGTTGTTTGTTCTTCGTTGTTTGTTCTTCGCTGTTTGTTCTTCGTTGTTTGTTCTTCGTTGTTTGTTCTTCGTTGTTCGTTCTTCGTTGTTCGTTCTTCGTTGTTCGTTCTTCGTTGTTCGTTCTTCGTTGTTCGTTCTTCGTTGTTCGTTCTTCGTTGTTCGTTCTTCGTTGTTCGTTCTTCGTTGTTCGTTCTTCGTTGTTTGTTCTTCGTTGTTTGTTCTTCGTTCTTCGTTGTTTGTTCTTCGTTGTTTGTTGTTTGTTCTTCGTTGTTTGTTGTTTGTTGTTTGTTCTTCGTTGTTTGTTGTTTGTTCTTCGTTGTTTGTTGTTTGTTCTTCGTTGTTTGTTGTTTGTTCTTCGTTGTTTGTTGTTTGTTCTTCGTTGTTTGTTGTTTGTTCTTCGTTGTTTGTTGTTTGTTCTTCGTTGTTTGTTGTTTGTTCTTCGTTGTTTGTTGTTTGTTGTTTGTTCTTCGTTGTTTGTTGTTTGTTGTTTGTTCTTCGTTGTTTGTTGTTTGTTCTTCGTTGTTTGTGGTTTGTTCTTCGTTGTTTGTTGTTTGTTGTTTGTTGTTTGTTGTTTGTTGTTTGTTCTTCGTTGTTTGTTGTTTGTTGTTTGTTGTTTGTTCTTCGTTGTTTGTTCTTCGTTGTTTGTTCTTCGTTGTTTGTTCTTCGTTGTTTGTTCTTCGTTGTTTGTTCTTCGTTGTTTGTTCTTCGTTGTTTGTTCTTCGTTGTTTGTTCTTCGTTGTTTGTTCTTCGTTGTTTGTTCTTCGTTGTTTGTTCTTCGTTGTTTGTTCTTCGTTGTTTGTTCTTCGTTGTTTGTTCTTCGTTGTTTGTTCTTCGTTGTTTGTTCTTCGTTGTTTGTTCTTCGTTGTTTGTTCTTCGTTGTTTGTTCTTCGTTGTTTGTTCTTCGTTGTTCGTTGTTCGTTGTTCGTTGTTCGTTCTTCGTTGTTCGTTCTTCGTTGTTTGTTCTTCGTTGTTTGTTCTTCGTTGTTTGTTCTTCGTTGTTTGTTCTTCGTTGTTTGTTCTTCGTTGTTTGTTCTTCGTTGTTTGTTCTTCTTTGCTTGTTCTTCGTTGTTTGTTCTTCGTTGTTTGTTCTTCGTTGTTTGTTCTTCGTTGTTTGTTCTTCGTTGTTTGTTCTTCGTTGTTTGTTCTTCGTTGTTTGTTCTTCGTTGTTTGTTCTTCGTTGTTCGTTCTTCGTTGTTTGTTCTTCGTTCTTCGTTGTTTGTTGTTCGTTCTTCGTTGTTCGTTGTTCGTTCTTCGTTGTTCGTTGTTCGTTCTTCGTTGTTCGTTGTTCGTTCTTCGTTGTTCGTTGTTCGTTCTTCGTTGTTCGTTGTTCGTTCTTCGTTGTTCGTTGTTCGTTCTTCGTTGTTCGTTGTTCGTTCTTCGTTGTTCGTTGTTCGTTCTTCGTTGTTCGTTGTTCGTTCTTCGTTGTTCGTTGTTCGTTCTTCGTTGTTCGTTGTTCGTTGTTTGTTCTTCGTTCTTCGTTGTTTGTTCTTCGTTGTTTGTTGTTTGTTCTTCGTTGTTTGTTGTTTGTTCTTCGTTGTTTGTTCTTCGTTGTTTGTTCTTCGTTGTTTGTTCTTCGTTGTTTGTTCTTCGTTGTTTGTTCTTCGTTGTTTGTTCTTCGTTGTTTGTTCTTCGTTGTTTGTTCTTCGTTGTTTGTTCTTCGTTGTTTGTTCTTCGTTGTTTGTTCTTCGTTGTTTGTTCTTCGTTGTTTGTTCTTCGTTGTTTGTTCTTGGTTGTTTGTTCTTCGTTGTTTGTTCTTCGTTGTTTGTTCTTCGTTGTTTGTTCTTCGTTGTTTGTTCTTCGTTGTTTGTTCTTCGCTGTTTGTTCTTCGTTGTTTGTTCTTCGTTGTTTGTTCTTCGTTGTTCGTTCTTCGTTGTTCGTTCTTCGTTGTTCGTTCTTCGTTGTTCGTTCTTCGTTGTTCGTTCTTCGTTGTTCGTTCTTCGTTGTTCGTTCTTCGTTGTTCGTTCTTCGTTGTTCGTTCTTCGTTGTTCGTTCTTCGTTGTTTGTTCTTCGTTGTTTGTTCTTCGTTCTTCGTTGTTTGTTCTTCGTTGTTTGTTGTTTGTTCTTCGTTGTTCGTTCTTCGTTGTTTGTTCTTCGTTGTTTGTTCTTCGTTCTTCGTTGTCTGTTCTTCGTTGTTTGTTGTTTGTTCTTCGTTGTTTGTTGTTTGTTCTTCGTTGTTTGTTGTTTGTTGTTTGTTCTTCGTTGTTTGTTGTTTGTTGTTTGTTCTTCGTTGTTTGTTGTTTGTTCTTCGTTGTTTGTGGTTTGTTCTTCGTTGTTTGTTGTTTGTTGTTTGTTGTTTGTTGTTTGTTCTTCGTTGTTTGTTGTTTGTTGTTTGTTGTTTGTTCTTCGTTGTTTGTTCTTCGTTGTTTGTTCTTCGTTGTTTGTTCTTCGTTGTTTGTTCTTCGTTGTTTGTTCTTCGTTGTTTGTTCTTCGTTGTTTGTTCTTCGTTGTTTGTTCTTCGTTGTTTGTTCTTCGTTGTTTGTTCTTCGTTGTTTGTTCTTCGTTGTTTGTTCTTCGTTGTTTGTTCTTCGTTGTTTGTTCTTCGTTGTTTGTTCTTCGTTGTTTGTTCTTCGTTGTTTGTTCTTCGTTGTTTGTTCTTCGTTGTTTGTTCTTCGTTGTTTGTTCTTCGTTGTTTGTTCTTCGTTGTTTGTTCTTCGTTGTTTGTTGTTTGTTCTTCGTTGTTTGTTGTTTGTTCTTCGTTGTTTGTTGTTTATTCTTCGTTGTTTGTTGTTTGTTCTTCGTTGTTTGTTGTTTGTTCATCGTTGTTTGTTGTTTGTTCTTCGTTGTTTGTTGTTTGTTCTTCGTTGTTTGTTGTTTGTTCATCGTTGTTTGTTTTTTGTTGTTTGTTCTTCGTTGTTTATTGTTTGTTCTTCGTTGTTTGTTGTTTGTTCTTCGTTGTTTGTTGTTTGTTATTCGTTGTTTGTTGTTTGTTCTTCGTTGTTTGTTGTTTGTTCTTCGTTGTTTGTTGTTTGTTCTTCGTTGTTTGTTGTTTGTTGTTTGTTCTTCGTTGTTTGTTGTTTGTTGTTTGTTCTTCGTTGTTTGTTGTTTGTTCTTCGTTGTTTGTTGTTTGTTCTTCGTTGTTTGTTGTTTGTGGTTTGTTCTTCGTTGTTTGTTGTTCGTTGTTCGTTCTTCGTTGTTCGTTCTTCGTTGTTCGTTGTTCGTTGTTCGTTGTTCGTTGTTCGTTCTTCGTTGTTTGTTCTTCGTTGTTTGTTCTTCGTTGTTTGTTCTTCGTTGTTTGTTCTTCGTTGTTTGTTCTTCGTTGTTTGTTCTTCGTTGTTTGTTCTTCGTTGTTTGTTGTTTGTTCTTCGTTGTTTGTTGTTTGTTCTTCGTTGTTTGTTGTTTGTTCTTCGTTGTTTGTTGTTTGTTCTTCGTTGTTTGTTGTACGTTGTTCGTTGTTCGTTGTTCGTTGTTCGTTGTTCGTTGTTCGTTGTTCGTTCTTCGTTGTTCGTTCTTCGTTGTTCGTTCTTCGTTCTTCGTTCTTCGTTCTTCGTTCTTCGTTCTTCGTTGTTCGTTCTTCGTTGTTCGTTCTTCGTTGTTCGTTGTTCGTTGTTCGTTGTTCGTTGTTCGTTGTTCGTTGTTCGTTGTTCGTTGTTCCTTGTTCGTTGTTCGTTGTTCGTTGTTCGTTGTTCGTTGTTCGTTGTTCGTTGTTCGTTGTTCGTTGTTCGTTGTTCGTTGTTCGTTGTTCGTTGTTCGTTGTTCGTTCTTCGTTGTTCGTTCTTCGTTGTTCGTTCTTCGTTCTTCGTTCTTCGTTCTTCGTTCTTCGTTGTTCGTTGTTCGTTGTTCGTTGTTCGTTGATCGTTGTTCGTTCTTCGTTGTTCGTTCTTCGTTGTTCGTTCTTCGTTGTTCGTTCTTCGTTGTTCGTTGTTCGTTCTTCGTTGTTCGTTCTTCGTTGTTCGTTCTTCGTTGTTCGTTCTTCGTTGTTCGTTCTTCGTTGTTCGTTCTTCGTTGTTTGTTCTTCGTTGTTTGTGGCTTGTTGCTTGTTGCTTGTTGTTTGTTCATCGTTGTTTGTTCATCGTTGTTTGTTCATCGCTGTTTGTTGTTTGTTCTGCGTTGTTTGTTGTTTGTTCTTCGTTGTTTGTTGTTTGTTCTTCGTTGTTTGTTGTTTGTTCTTCGTTGTTTGTTGCTCGTTGCTTGTTGCTCGTTGCTTGTTGCTCGTTGCTGGTTGTTCGTTGCTGGTTGTTCGTTGCTGGTTGTTCGTTGCTGGTTGTTCGTTGCTGGTTGTTCGTTGTTCGTTGTTCGTTGCTGGTTGTTCGTTGTTCGTTGTTCGTTGTTCGTTGTTCGTTGTTCGTTGTTCGTTGTTCGTTGTTCGTTGTTCGTTGTTCGTTGTTCGTTGTTCGTTGTTCGTTGTTCGTTGTTCGTTGTTCGTTGTTCGTTGTTCGTTGTTCGTTGTTCGTTGTTCGTTGTTCGTTGTTCGTTGTTCGTTGTTCGTTGTTCGTTGTTCGTTGTTCGTTGTTCGTTGTTCGTTCTTCGTTGTTCGTTCTTCGTTGTTCGTTCTTCGTTGTTTGTTCTTCGTTGTTTGTTCTTCGTTGTTTGTTCTTCGTTCTTCGTTGTTTGTTCTTCGTTGTTTGTTGTTTGTTCTTCGTTGTTTGTTGTTTGTTCTTCGTTGTTTGTTCTTCGTTGTTTGTTCTTCGTTGTTTGTTCTTCGTTGTTTGTTCTTCGTTGTTTGTTCTTCGTTGTTTGTTCTTCGTTGTTTGTTCTTCGTTGTTTGTTCTTCGTTGTTCGTTCTTCGTTGTTCGTTCTTCGTTGTTCGTTCTTCGTTGTTCGTTCTTCGTTGTTCGTTCTTCGTTGTTCGTTCTTCGTTGTTCGTTCTTCGTTGTTCGTTCTTCGTTGTTCGTTCTTCGTTGTTTGTTCTTCGTTGTTTGTTCTTCGTTCTTCGTTGTTTGTTCTTCGTTGTTTGTTGTTTGTTCTTCGTTGTTTGTTGTTTGTTGTTTGTTCTTCGTTGTTTGTTGTTTGTTCTTCGTTGTTTGTTGTTTGTTCTTCGTTGTTTGTTGTTTGTTCTTCGTTGTTTGTTGTTTGTTCTTCGTTGTTTGTTGTTTGTTCTTCGTTGTTTGTTGTTTGTTCTTCGTTGTTTGTTGTTTGTTCATCGTTGTTTGTTGTTTGTTCTTCGTTGTTTGTTGTTTGTTCTTCGTTGTTTGTTGTTTGTTGTTTGTTCTTCGTTGTTTGTTGTTTGTTCTTCGTTGTTTGTGGTTTGTTCTTCGTTGTTTGTTGTTTGTTGTTTGTTGTTTGTTGTTTGTTGTTTGTTGTTTGTTGTTTGTTGTTTGTTGTTTGTTGTTTGTTGTTTGTTCTTCGTTGTTTGTTCTTCGTTGTTTGTTCTACGTTGTTTGTTCTTCGTTGTTTGTTCTTCGTTGTTTGTTCTTCGTTGTTTGTTCTTCGTTGTTTGTTCTTCGTTGTTTGTTCTTCGTTGTTTGTTCTTCGTTGTTTGTTCTTCGTTGTTTGTTCTTCGTTGTTTGTTCTTCGTTGTTTGTTCTTCGTTGTTTGTTCTTCGTTGTTTGTTCTTCGTTGTTTGTTCTTCGTTGTTTGTTCTTCGTTGTTTGTTCTTCGTTGTTCGTTGTTCGTTGTTAGTTGTTCGTTGTTCGTTGTTCGTTGTTCGTTGTTTGTTCTTCGTTGTTTGTTCTTCGTTGTTTGTTCTTCGTTGTTTGTTCTTCTTTGTTTGTTCTTCGTTGTTTGTTCTTCGTTGTTTGTTCTTCGTTGTTTGTTCTTCGTTGTTTGTTCTTCGTTGTTTGTTCTTCGTTGTTTGTTCTTCGTTGTTTGTTCTTCGTTGTTCGTACTTCGTTGTTTGTTGTTCGTTCTTCGTTGTTCGTTGTTCGTTCTTCGTTGTTCGTTGTTCGTTCTTCGTTGTTCGTTGTTCGTTGTTCGTTGTTCGTTGTTCGTTGTTCGTTGTTCGTTGTTCGTTGTTCGTTGTTCGTTGTTCGTTGTTCGTTGTTCGTTGTTCGTTGTTCGTTGTTCGTTCTTCGTTGTTTGTTCTTCGTTGTTTGTTCTTCGTTGTTTGTTCTTCGTTGTTTGTTCTTCGTTGTTTGTTCTTCGTTGTTTGTTGTTTGTTCTTCGTTGTTTGTTGTTTGTTCTTCGTTGTTTGTTGTTTGTTCTTCGTTGTTTGTTGTTTGTTCTTCGTTGTTTGTTGTTTGTTCTTCGTTGTTTGTTGTTTGTTCATCGTTGTATGTTGTTTGTTCATCGTTGTATGTTGTTTGTACTTCGTTCTTCGTTGTTTCTTCTTCGTTCTTCGTTGTTTCTTCTTCGTTCTTCGTTGTTTCTTCTTCGTTCTTCGTTGTTTGTTGTTCGTTCTTCGTTGTTTGTTGTTTGTTCTTCGTTGTTCGTTGTTTGTTCTTCGTTGTTCGTTGTTTGTTCTTCGTCGTTTGTTGTTTGTTCTTCGTTGTTTGTTGTTTGTTCATCGTTGTATGTTGTTTGTACTTCGTTGTTTGTTGTTTCTTCTTCGTTCTTCGTTGTTTGTTCTTCGTTCTTCGTTGTTTGTTGTTCGTTCTTCGTTGTTTGTTGTTCGTTCTTCGTTGTTTGTTGTTTGTTCTTCGTTGTTCGTTGTTTTTTGTTCGTTGTTCGTTGTTCGTTGTTGGTTGTTCGTTGTTTGTTTTTGGTTGTTCGTTGTTCGTTGTTCGTTGTTCGTTGTTTGTTGTTCGTTGTTCGTTGTTCGTTGTTCGTTGTTCGTTGTTCGTTGTTCGTTGTTCGTTGTTCGTTGTTCGTTGCTCGTTGCTCGTTGTTCGTTGTTCGTTGTTCGTTGTTCGTTGTTCGTTGTTCGTTGTTCGTTGTTCGTTGTTCGTTGTTCGTTGTTCGTTGTTCGTTGTTCGTTGTTCGTTGTTCGTTGTTCGTTGTTCGTTGTTCGTTGTTCGTTGTTCGTTGTTCGTTGTTCGTTGTTCGTTGTTCGTTGTTCGTTGTTCGTTGTTCGTTGTTCGTTGTTCGTTGTTCGTTGTTCGTTGTTCGTTGTTCGTTGTTCGTTGTTCGTTCTTCGTTCTTCGTTGTTCGTTCTTCGTTGTTCGTTGTTCGTTCTTCGTTGTTCGTTCTTCGTTGTTCGTTGTTCGTTGTTCGTTGTTCGTTGTTCGTTGTTCGTTGTTCGTTGTTCGTTGTTCGTTGTTCGTTGTTCGTTGTTCGTTGTTCGTTGTTCGTTGTTCGTTGTTCGTTGTTCGTTGTTCGTTGTTCGTTGTTCGTTGTTCGTTGTTCGTTGTTCGTTGTTCGTTGTTCGTTCTTCGTTGTTCGTTCTTCGTTGTTCGTTCTTCGTTGTTCGTTCTTCGTTGTTCGTTGTTCGTTCTTCGTTCTTCGTTGTTCGTTGTTCGTTGTTCGTTCTTCGTTGTTCGTTGTTCGTTGTTCGTTGTTCGTTGTTCGTTGCTCGTTGCTCGTTGGTCGTTGCTCGTTGGTCGTTGTTCGTTGTTCGTTGTTCGTTGTTCGTTGTTCGTTGTTCGTTGTTCGTTGTTCGTTGTTCGTTGTTCGTTGTTCGTTGTTCGTTGTTCGTTGTTCGTTGTTCGTTGTTCGTTGTTCGTTGTTCGTTGTTCGTTGTTCGTTGTTCGTTGTTCGTTGTTCGTTGTTCGTTGTTCGTTGTTCGTTCTTCGTTGTTCGTTGTTCGTTGTTCGTTCTTCGTTGTTCGTTCTTCGTTGTTCGTTCTTCGTTGTTCGTTCTTCGTTGTTCGTTCTTCGTTGTTCGTTCTTCGTTGTTCGTTCTTCGTTGTTCGTTCTTCGTTGTTCGTTCTTCGTTGTTCGTTCTTCGTTGTTTGTTCTTCGTTGTTTGTTCTTCGTTGTTTGTTCTTCGTTGTTTGTTCTTCGTTGTTTGTTCTTCGTTGTTTGTTCTTCGTTGTTTGTTCTTCGTTGTTTGTTCTTCGTTGTTTGTTGTTTGTTCTTCGTTGTTTGTTGTTTGTTCTTCGTTGTTTGTTGTTTGTTCATCGTTGTTTGTTGTTTGTTCTTCGTTGTTTGTTGTTTGTTCTTCGTTGTTTGTTGTTTGTTCATCGTTGTTTGTTTTTTGTTGTTTGTTCTTCGTTGTTTGTTGTTTGTTCTTCGTTGTTTGTTGTTTGTTATTCGTTGTTTGTTGTTTGTTCTTCGTTGTTTGTTGTTTGTTCTTCGTTGTTTGTTGTTTGTTCTTCGTTGTTTGTTGTTTGTTGTTTGTTCTTCGTTGTTTGTTGTTTGTTGTTTGTTCTTCGTTGTTTGTTGTTTGTTGTTTGTTCTTCGTTGTTTGTTGTTTGTTCTTCGTTGTTTGTTGTTTGTGGTTTGTTCTTCGTTGTTTGTTGTTCGTTGTTCGTTCTTCGTTGTTCGTTCTTCGTTGTTCGTTGTTCGTTGTTCGTTCTTCGTTGTTTGTTCTTCGTTGTTTGTTCTTCGTTGTTTGTTCTTCGTTGTTTGTTCTTCGTTGTTTGTTCTTCGTTGTTTGTTCTTCGTTGTTTGTTCTTCGTTGTTTGTTGTTTGTTCTTCGTTGTTTGTTGTTTGTTCTTCGTTGTTTGTTGTTTGTTCTTCGTTGTTTGTTGTTTGTTCTTCGTTGTTTGTTGTTTGTTCTTCGTTGTTTGTTGTACGTTGTTCGTTGTTCGTTGTTCGTTGTTCGTTCTTCGTTGTTCGTTCTTCGTTGTTCGTTCTTCGTTCTTCGTTCTTCGTTCTTCGTTCTTCGTTCTTCGTTGTTCGTTGTTCGTTGTTCGTTGTTCGTTGTTCGTTGTTCGTTGTTCGTTGTTCGTTGTTCGTTGTTCGTTGTTCGTTGTTCGTTGTTCGTTGTTCGTTGTTCGTTGTTCGTTGTTCGTTGTTCGTTGTTCGTTGTTCGTTGTTCGTTGTTCGTTGTTCGTTGTTCGTTGTTCGTTGTTCGTTGTTCGTTGTTCGTTGTTCGTTGTTCGTTCTTCGTTGTTCGTTCTTCGTTGTTCGTTCTTCGTTGTTCGTTCTTCGTTGTTCGTTCTTCGTTGTTCGTCCTTCGTTCTTCGTTCTTCGTTCTTCGTTCTTCGTTCTTCGTTCTTCGTTCTTCGTTCTTCGTTCTTCGTTCTTCGTTCTTCGTTCTTCGTTCTTCGTTCTTCGTTGTTCGTTGTTCGTTGTTCGTTGTTCGTTGTTCGTTGTTCGTTGTTCGTTGTTCGTTGTTCGTTGTTCGTTGTTCGTTGTTCGTTGTTCGTTGTTCGTTGTTCGTTGTTCGTTGTTCGTTGTTCGTCGTTCGTTCTTCGTTGTTCGTTCTTCGTTGTTCGTTCTTCGTTCTTCGTTCTTCGTTCTTCGTTCTTCGTTCTTCGTTGTTCGTTGTTCGTTCTTCGTTGTTCGTTCTTCGTTGTTCGTTCTTCGTTGTTCGTTCTTCGTTGTTCGTTCTTCGTTGTTCGTTCTTCGTTGTTCGTTCTTCGTTGTTCGTTGTTCGTTCTTCGTTGTTCGTTCTTCGTTGTTCGTTCTTCGCTGTTCGTTCTTCGTTGTTCGTTCTTCGTTGTTCGTTCTTCGTTGTTTGTTCTTCGTTGTTTGTGGCTTGTTGCTTGTTGCTTGTTGTTTGTTCATCGTTGTTTGTTCATCGTTGTTTGTTCATCGTTGTTTGTTGTTTGTTCTTCGTTGTTTGTTGTTTGTTCTTCGTTGTTTGTTGTTTGTTCTTCGTTGTTTGTTCTTCGTTGTTTGTTCTTCGTTGTTTGTTCTTCGTTGTTTGTTCTTCGTTGTTTGTTCTTCGTTGTTTGTTCTTCGTTGTTTGTTCTTCGTTGTTTGTTCTTCGTTGTTTGTTCTTCGTTGTTTGTTCTTCGTTGTTTGTTCTTCGTTGTTTGTTCTTCGTTGTTTGTTCTTCGTTGTTTGTTCTTGGTTGTTTGTTCTTCGTTGTTTGTTCTTCGTTGTTTGTTCTTCGTTGTTTGTTCTTCGTTGTTTGTTCTTCGTTGTTTGTTCTTCGCTGTTTGTTCTTCGTTGTTTGTTCTTCGTTGTTCGTTCTTCGTTGTTCGTTGTTCGTTCTTCGTTGTTCGTTCTTCGTTGTTCGTTCTTCGTTGTTCGTTCTTCGTTGTTCGTTCTTCGTTGTTCGTTCTTCGTTGTTCGTTCTTCGTTGTTTGTTCTTCGTTGTTTGTTCTTCGTTCTTCGTTGTTTGTTCTTCGTTGTTTGTTGTTTGTTCTTCGTTGTTTGTTGTTTGTTGTTTGTTCTTCGTTGTTTGTTGTTTGTTCTTCGTTGTTTGTTGTTTGTTCTTCGTTGTTTGTTGTTTGTTCTTCGTTGTTTGTTGTTTGTTCTTCGTTGTTTGTTGTTTGTTCTTCGTTGTTTGTTGTTTGTTCTTCGTTGTTTGTTCTTCGTTGTTTGTTCTTCGTTGTTTGTTCTTCGTTGTTTGTTCTTCGTTGTTTGTTCTTCGTTGTTTGTTCTTCGTTGTTTGTTCTTCGTTGTTTGTTCTTCGTTGTTCGTTGTTCGTTGTTCGTTGTTCGTTGTTCGTTGTTCGTTCTTCGTTGTTCGTTCTTCGTTGTTTGTTCTTCGTTGTTTGTTCTTCGTTGTTTGTTCTTCGTTGTTTGTTCTTCGTTGTTTGTTCTTCGTTGTTTGTTCTTCTTTGTTTGTTCTTCGTTGTTTGTTCTTCGTTGTTTGTTCTTCGTTGTTTGTTCTTCGTTGTTTGTTCTTCGTTGTTTGTTCTTCGTTGTGCGTTCTTCGTTGTTCGTTGTTCGTTCTTCGTTGTTCGTTGTTCGTTCTTCGTTGTTCGTTGTTCGTTCTTCGTTGTTCGTTGTTCGTTCTTCGTTGTTCGTTGTTCGTTGCTCGTTGTTCGTTGTTCGTTGTTCGTTGTTCGTTGCTCGTTGTTCGTTGCTCGTTGCTCGTTGCTCGTTGCTCGTTGCTCGTTGCTCGTTGCTCGTTGCTCGTTGTTCGTTGCTCGTTGCTCGTTGCTCGTTGCTCGTTGCTCGTTGCTCGTTGCTCGTTGCTCGTTGCTCGTTGCTCGTTGCTCGTTGCTCGTTGCTCGTTGCTCGTTGCTCGTTGCTCGTTGCTCGTTGCTCGTTGCTCGTTGCTCGTTGCTCGTTGCTCGTTGCTCGTTGCTCGTTGCTCGTTGCTCGTTGCTCGTTGCTCGTTGTTCGTTGCTCGTTGTTCGTTGTTCGTTGTTCGTTGTTCGTTGTTCGTTGTTCGTTGTTCGTTGTTCGTTGTTCGTTGTTCGTTGTTCGTTGTTCGTTGTTCGTTGTTCGTTGTTCGTTGTTCGTTGTTCGTTGTTCGTTGTTCGTTGTTCGTTGTTCGTTGTTCGTTGTTCGTTGTTCGTTGTTCGTTGTTTGTTCTTCGTTGTTTGTTCTTCGTTGTTTGTTCTTCGTTGTTTGTTCTTCGTTGTTTGTTCTTCGTTGTTTGTTCTTCGTTGTTTGTTCTTCTTTGTTTGTTGTTTGTTCTTCGTTGTTTGTTGTTTGTTCTTCGTTGTTTGTTGTTTGTTCTTCGTTGTTTGTTGTTTGTTCATCGTTGTATGTTGTTTGTACTTCGTTGTTTGTTGTTTGTCCTTCGTTGTTTGTTGTTTCTTCTTCGTTCTTCGTTGTTTGTTCTTCGTTCTTCGTTGTTTGTTCTTCGTTCTTCGTTGTTTGTTGTTCGTTCTTCGTTGTTTGTTGTTTGTTCTTCGTTGTTCGTTGTTTGTTCTTCGTTGTTTGTTGTTTGTTCTTCGTTGTTTGTTGTTTGTTCATCGTTGTATGTTGTTTGTACTTCGTTGTATGTTGTTTGTACTTCGTTGTTTGTTGTTTGTTGTTTGTTCTTCGTTCTTCGTTGTTTGTTCTTCGTTCTTCGTTGTTTGTTGTTCGTTCTTCGTTGTTTGTTGTTCGTTCTTCGTTGTTTGTTGTTTGTTCTTCGTTGTTCGTTGTTCGTTGTTTGTTGTTCGTTGTTCGTTGTTCGTTGTTGGTTGTTCGTTGTTTGTTTTTGGTTGTTCGTTGTTCGTTGTTGGTTGTTCGTTGTTCGTTGTTCGTTGTTCGTTGTTCGTTGTTCGTTGTTCGTTGTTCGTTGTTCGTTGTTCGTTGTTCGTTGTTCGTTGTTCGTTGTTCGTTGTTCGTTGTTCGTTGTTCGTTGTTCGTTGTTCGTTGTTCGTTGTTCGTTGTTCGTTGTTCGTTGTTCGCTGTTCGTTGTTCGTTGTTCGTTGTTCGTTGTTCGTTGTTCGTTGTTCGTTGTTCGTTGTTCGTTGTTCGTTGTTCGTTGTTCGTTGTTCGTTGTTCGTTGTTCGTTCTTCGTTGTTCGTTCTTCGTTGTTCGTTCTTCGTTGTTCGTTCTTCGTTGTTCGTTCTTCGTTGTTCGTTCTTCGTTGTTCGTTCTTCGTTGTTCGTTCTTCGTTGTTCGTTCTTCGTTGTTCGTACTTCGTTGTTCGTTCTTCGTTGTTCGTTCTTCGTTGTCCGTTCTTCGTTGTTCGTTCTTCGTTGTTCGTTCTTCGTTGTTCGTTCTTCGTTGTTCGTTCTTCGTTGTTCGTTGTTTGTTCTTCGTTGTTTGTTGTTTGTTCTTCGTTGTTTGTTGTTTGTTCTTCGTTGTTTGTTGTTTGTTCTTCGTTGTTTGTTGTTTGTTCTTCGTTGTTTGTTGTTTGTTCTTCGTTGTTTGTTGTTTGTTCTTCGTTGTTTGTTGTTTGTTCATCGTTGTTTGTTGTTTGTTCATCGTTGTTTGTTGTTTGTTCATCGTTGTTTGTTGTTTGTTCATCGTTGTTTGTTGTTTGTTCATCGTTGTTTGTTGTTTGTTCATCGTTGTTTGTTGTTTGTTCTTCGTTGTTTGTTGTTTGTTCTTCGTTGTTTGTTGTTTGTTCTTCGTTGTTTGTTGTTTGTTCTTCGTTGTTTGTTGTTTGTTCTTCGTTGTTTGTTGTTTGTTCTTCGTTGTTTGTTGTTTGTTCTTCGTTGTTTGTTGTTTGTTCTTCGTTGTTTGTTGTTTGTTCTTCGTTGTTTGTTGTTTGTTCTTCGTTGTTTGTTGTTTGTTCTTCGTTGTTTGTTGTTTGTTCTTCGTTGTTTGTTGTTTGTTCTTCGTTGTTTGTTGTTTGTTCTTCGTTGTTTGTTGTTTGTTCTTCGTTGTTTGTTGTTTGTTCTTCGTTGTTTGTTGTTTGTTCTTCGTTGTTTGTTGTTTGTTCTTCGTTGTTTGTTGTTTGTTCTTCGTTGTTTGTTGTTTGTTCTTCGTTGTTTGTGTTTGTTCTTCGTTGTTTGTTGTTTGTTCTTCGTTGTTTGTTGTTTGTTCTTCGTTGTTTGTTGTTTGTTCTTCGTTGTTTGTTGTTTGTTCTTCGTTGTTTGTTGTTTGTTCTTCGTTGTTTGTTGTTTGTTCTTCGTTGTTTGTTGTTTGTTCTTCGTTGTTTGCTGTTTGTTCTTCGTTGTTTGTTGTTTGTTCTTCGTTGTTTGTTGTTTGTTCTTCGTTGTTTGTTGTTTGTTCTTCGTTGTTTGTTCTTCGTTGTTTGTTGTTTGTTCTTCGTTGTTCGTTGTTCGTTGTTCGTTGTTCGTTGTTCGTTGTTCGTTGTTCGTTGTTCGTTGTTCGTTGTTCGTTGTTCGTTGTTCGTTGTTCGTTGTTCGTTCTTCGTTGTTCGTTCTTCGTTCTTCGTTGTTCGTTGTTCGTTGTTCGTTGTTCGTTGTTCGTTGTTCGTTGTTCGTTGTTCGTTGTTCGTTGTTCGTTGTTCGTTGTTCGTTGTTCGTTGTTCGTTGTTCGTTGTTCGTTGTTCGTTGTTCGTTGTTCGTTGTTCGTTGTTCGTTGTTCGTTGTTCGTTGTTCGTTGTTCGTTGTTCGTTGTTCGTTGTTCGTTGTTCGTTGTTCGTTGTTCGTTGTTTGTTCTTCGTTGTTTGTTCTTCGTTGTTTGTTCTTCGTTGTTTGTTCTTCGTTGTTTGTTCTTCGTTGTTTGTTCTTCGTTGTTTGTTGTTTGTTCTTCGTTGTTTGTTGTTTGTTCTTCGTTGTTTGTTGTTTGTTCTTCGTTGTTTGTTGTTTGTTCATCGTTGTATGTTGTTTGTTCTTCGTTGTATGTTGTTTGTTCTTCGTTGTTTGTTGTTTCTTCTTCGTTCTTCGTTGTTTGTTCTTCGTTCTTCGTTGTTTGTTGTTCGTTCTTCGTTGTTCGTTGTTCGTTCTTCGTTGTTCGTTGTTTGTTCTTCGTTGTTCGTTGTTTGTTCTTCGTTGTTCGTTGTTTGTTCTTCGTTGTTTGTTGTTTGTACTTCGTTGTATGTTGTTTGTACTTCGTTGTTTGTTGTTTCTTCCTCGTTGTTTGTTGTTTGTTCTTCGTTCTTCGTTGTTTGTTGTTCGTTCTTCGTTGTTTGTTGTTCGTTCTTCGTTGTTTGTTGTTTGTTCTTCGTTGTTCGTTGTTCGTTGTTTGTTGTTCGTTGTTCGTTGTTCGTTGTTGGTTGTTCGTTGTTCGTTGTTGGTTGTTCGTTGTTCGTTGTTGGTTGTTCGTTGTTCGTTGTTTGTTGTTTGTTGTTCGTTCTTCGTTGTTTGTTCTTCGTTGTTCGTTCTTCGTTGTTTGTTCTTCGTTGTTTGTTCTTCGTTCTTCGTTGTTTGTTCTTCGTTGTTTGTTGTTTGTTCTTCGTTGTTTGTTGTTTGTTCTTCGTTGTTTGTTGTTTGTTCTTCGTTGTTTGTTGTTTGTTCTTCGTTGTTTGTTGTTTGTTCTTCGTTGTTTGTTGTTTGTTCTTCGTTGTTTGTTGTTTGTTCTTCGTTGTTTGTTGTTTGTTCTTCGTTGTTTGTTGTTTGTTCTTCGTTGTTTGTTGTTTGTTGTTTGTTCTTCGTTGTTTGTTGTTTTTTGTTTGTTCTTCGTTGTTTGTTGTTTGTTCTTCGTTGTTTGTGGTTTGTTCTTCGTTGTTTGTTGTTTGTTGTTTGTTGTTTGTTGTTTGTTCTTCGTTGTTTGTTGTTTGTTGTTTGTTGTTTGTTCTTCGTTGTTTGTTCTTCGTTGTTTGTTCTTCGTTGTTTGTTCTTCGTTGTTTGTTCTTCGTTGTTTGTTCTTCGTTGTTTGTTCTTCGTTGTTTGTTCTTCTTTGTTTGTTCTTCGTTGTTTGTTCTTCGTTGTTTGTTCTTCGTTGTTTGTTCTTCGTTGTTTGTTCTTCGTTGTTTGTTCTTCGTTGTTTGTTCTTCGTTGTTTGTTCTTCGTTGTTCGTTGTTCGTTGTTCGTTGTTCGTTGTTCGTTGTTCGTTGTTCGTTGTTTGTTCTTCGTTGTTTGTTCTTCGTTGTTTGTTCTTCGTTGTTTGTTCTTCGTTGTTTGTTCTTCGTTGTTTGTTCTTCGTTGTTTGTTCTTCGTTGTTTGTTCTTCGTTGTTTGTTCTTCGTTGTTTGTTCTTCGTTGTTTGTTCTTCGTTGTTTGTTCTTCGTTGTTCGTTCTTCGTTGTTCGTTGTTCGTTGTTCGTTCTTCGTTGTTTGTTGTTCGTTCTTCGTTGTTCGTTGTTCGTTCTTCGTTGTTCGTTGTTCGTTCTTCGTTGTTCGTTGTTCGTTCTTCGTTGTTCGTTGTTCGTTCTTCGTTGTTCGTTGTTCGTTCTTCGTTGTTCGTTGTTCGTTCTTCGTTGTTCGTTCTTCGTTGTTCGTTGTTCGTTCTTCGTTGTTCGTTGTTCGTTCTTCGTTGTTCGTTGTTCGTTCTTCGTTGTTCGTTGTTCGTTCTTCGTTGTTCGTTGTTCGTTGCTCGTTGTTCGTTGTTCGTTGCTCGTTGTTCGTTGTTCGTTGCTCGTTGCTCGTTGCTCGTTGCTCGTTGCTCGTTGCTCGTTGCTCGTTGCTCGTTGCTCGTTGCTCGTTGCTCGTTGCTCGTTGCTCGTTGCTCGTTGCTCGTTGCTCGTTGCTCTTTGCTCGTTGCTCGTTGCTCGTTGCTCGTTGCTCGTTGCTCGTTGCTCGTTGCTCGTTGTTCGTTGCTCGTTGTTCGTTGCTCGTTGCTCGTTGTTCGTTGTTCGTTGTTCGTTGTTCGTTGTTCGTTGTTCGTTGTTCGTTGTTCGTTGTTCGTTGTTCGTTGTTCGTTGTTCGTTGTTCGTTGTTCGTTGTTCGTTGTTCGTTGTTCGTTGTTCGTTGTTCGTTCTTCGTTGTTTGTTCTTCGTTGTTTGTTCTTCGTTGTTTGTTCTTCGTTGTTTGTTCTTCGTTGTTTGTTGTTTGTTCTTCGTTGTTTGTTGTTTGTTCTTCGTTGTTTGTTGTTTGTTCTTCGTTGTTTGTTGTTTGTTCTTCGTTGTTTGTTGTTTGTTCTTCGTTGTTTGTTGTTTGTTCTTCGTTGTTTGTTGTTTGTTCTTCGTTGTTTGTTCTTCGTTGTTTGTTGTTTGTTCTTCGTTGTTTGTTGTTTGTTCTTCGTTGTTTGTTGTTCGTTGTTCGTTGTTCGTTGTTCGTTGTTCGTTGTTCGTTGTTCGTTGTTCGTTGTTCGTTGTTCGTTGTTCGTTGTTCGTTGTTCGTTGTTCGTTGTTCGTTGTTCGTTGTTCGTTGTTCGTTGTTCGTTGTTCGTTGTTCGTTGTTCGTTGTTCGTTGTTCGTTGTTCGTTGTTCGTTGTTCGTTGTTCGTTGTTCGTTGTTCGTTGTTCGTTGTTCGTTGTTCGTTGTTCGTTGTTCGTTGTTCGTTGTTCGTTGTTCGTTGTTCGTTGTTCGTTGTTCGTTGTTCGTTGTTCGTTGTTCGTTGTTCGTTGTTCGTTGTTCGTTGTTCGTTGTTTGTTCTTCGTTGTTTGTTCTTCGTTGTTTGTTCTTCGTTGTTTGTTCTTCGTTGTTTGTTCTTCGTTGTTTGTTCTTCGTTGTTTGTTCTTCGTTGTTTGTTGTTTGTTCTTCGTTGTTTGTTGTTTGTTCTTCGTTGTTTGTTGTTTGTTCTTCGTTGTTTGTTGTTTGTTCATCGTTGTATGTTGTTTGTTCTTCGTTGTATGTTGTTTGTTCTTCGTTGTTTGTTGTTTCTTCTTCGTTCTTCGTTGTTTGTTCTTCGTTCTTCGTTGTTTGTTGTTCGTTCTTCGTTGTTCGTTGTTCGTTCTTCGTTGTTCGTTGTTTGTTCTTCGTTGTTCGTTGTTTGTTCTTCGTTGTTCGTTGTTTGTTCTTCGTTGTTTGTTGTTTGTACTTCGTTGTATGTTGTTTGTACTTCGTTGTTTGTTGTTTCTTCCTCGTTGTTTGTTGTTTGTTCTTCGTTCTTCGTTGTTTGTTGTTCGTTCTTCGTTGTTTGTTGTTCGTTCTTCGTTGTTTGTTGTTTGTTCTTCGTTGTTCGTTGTTCGTTGTTTGTTGTTCGTTGTTCGTTGTTCGTTGTTGGTTGTTCGTTGTTCGTTGTTGGTTGTTCGTTGTTCGTTGTTGGTTGTTCGTTGTTCGTTGTTTGTTGTTTGTTGTTCGTTCTTCGTTGTTTGTTCTTCGTTGTTCGTTCTTCGTTGTTTGTTCTTCGTTGTTTGTTCTTCGTTCTTCGTTGTTTGTTCTTCGTTGTTTGTTGTTTGTTCTTCGTTGTTTGTTGTTTGTTCTTCGTTGTTTGTTGTTTGTTCTTCGTTGTTTGTTGTTTGTTCTTCGTTGTTTGTTGTTTGTTCTTCGTTGTTTGTTGTTTGTTCTTCGTTGTTTGTTGTTTGTTCTTCGTTGTTTGTTGTTTGTTCTTCGTTGTTTGTTGTTTGTTGTTTGTTCTTCGTTGTTTGTTGTTTTTTGTTTGTTCTTCGTTGTTTGTTGTTTGTTCTTCGTTGTTTGTGGTTTGTTCTTCGTTGTTTGTTGTTTGTTGTTTGTTGTTTGTTGTTTGTTCTTCGTTGTTTGTTGTTTGTTGTTTGTTGTTTGTTCTTCGTTGTTTGTTCTTCGTTGTTTGTTCTTCGTTGTTTGTTCTTCGTTGTTTGTTCTTCGTTGTTTGTTCTTCGTTGTTTGTTCTTCGTTGTTTGTTCTTCTTTGTTTGTTCTTCGTTGTTTGTTCTTCGTTGTTTGTTCTTCGTTGTTTGTTCTTCGTTGTTTGTTCTTCGTTGTTTGTTCTTCGTTGTTTGTTCTTCGTTGTTTGTTCTTCGTTGTTCGTTGTTCGTTGTTCGTTGTTCGTTGTTCGTTGTTCGTTGTTCGTTGTTCGTTGTTCGTTGTTTGTTCTTCGTTGTTTGTTCTTCGTTGTTTGTTCTTCGTTGTTTGTTCTTCGTTGTTTGTTCTTCGTTGTTTGTTCTTCGTTGTTTGTTCTTCGTTGTTTGTTCTTCGTTGTTTGTTCTTCGTTGTTTGTTCTTCGTTGTTTGTTCTTCGTTGTTCGTTCTTCGTTGTTTGTTCTTCGTTGTTCGTTCTTCGTTGTTTGTTCTTCGTTCTTCGTTGTTCGTTCTTCGTTGTTCGTTGTTCGTTCTTCGTTGTTCGTTCTTCGTTGTTCGTTGTTCGTTCTTCGTTGTTCGTTGTTCGTTCTTCGTTGTTCGTTGTTCGTTCTTCGTTCTTCGTTGTTCGTTCTTCGTTGTTCGTTGTTCGTTGTTCGTTGTTCGTTGTTCGTTGTTCGTTGTTCGTTGTTCGTTGCTCGTTGTTCGTTGTTCGTTGCTCGTTGTTCGTTGTTCGTTGCTCGTTGCTCGTTGCTCGTTGCTCGTTGCTCGTTGCTCGTTGCTCGTTGCTCGTTGCTCGTTGCTCGTTGCTCGTTGCTCGTTGCTCGTTGCTCGTTGCTCGTTGCTCGTTGCTCGTTGCTCGTTGCTCGTTGCTCGTTGCTCGTTGCTCGTTGCTCGTTGCTCGTTGCTCGTTGCTCGTTGCTCGTTGCTCGTTGCTCGTTGCTCGTTGTTCGTTGCTCGTTGTTCGTTGCTCGTTGCTCGTTGTTCGTTGCTCGTTGCTCGTTGTTCGTTGTTCGTTGTTCGTTGTTCGTTGTTCGTTGTTCGTTGTTCGTTGTTCGTTGTTCGTTGTTCGTTGTTCGTTCTTCGTTGTTCGTTCTTCGTTGTTTGTTCTTCGTTGTTTGTTCTTCGTTGTTTGTTCTTCGTTGTTTGTTCTTCGTTGTTTGTTGTTTGTTCTTCGTTGTTTGTTGTTTGTTCTTCGTTGTTTGTTGTTTGTTCTTCGTTGTTTGTTGTTTGTTCTTCGTTGTTTGTTGTTTGTTCTTCGTTGTTTGTTGTTTGTTCTTCGTTGTTTGTTGTTTGTTCTTCGTTGTTTGTTGTTTGTTCTTCGTTGTTTGTTGTTTGTTCTTCGTTGTTTGTTCTTCGTTGTTTGTTGTTTGTTCTTCGTTGTTTGTTGTTTGTTCTTCGTTGTTTGTTGTTCGTTGTTCGTTGTTCGTTGTTCGTTGTTCGTTGTTCGTTGTTCGTTGTTCGTTGTTCGTTGTTCGTTGTTCGTTGTTCGTTGTTCGTTGTTCGTTGTTCGTTGTTCGTTGTTCGTTGTTCGTTGTTCGTTGTTCGTTGTTCGTTGTTCGTTGTTCGTTGTTCGTTGTTCGTTGTTCGTTGTTCGTTGTTCGTTGTTCGTTGTTCGTTGTTCGTTGTTCGTTGTTCGTTGTTCGTTGTTCGTTGTTCGTTGTTCGTTGTTCGTTGTTCGTTGTTCGTTGTTCGTTGTTCGTTGTTCGTTGTTCGTTGTTCGTTGTTCGTTGTTCGTTGTTCGTTGTTCGTTGTTCGTTGTTCGTTCTTCGTTGTTTGTTCTTCGTTGTTTGTTCTTCGTTGTTTGTTCTTCGTTGTTTGTTCTTCGTTGTTTGTTCTTCGTTGTTTGTTCTTCGTTGTTTGTTCTTCGTTGTTTGTTGTTTGTTCTTCGTTGTTTGTTGTTTGTTCTTCGTTGTTTGTTGTTTGTTCATCGTTGTATGTTGTTTGTTCTTCGTTGTATGTTGTTTGTTCTTCGTTGTTTGTTGTTTCTTCTTCGTTCTTCGTTGTTTGTTCTTCGTTCTTCGTTGTTTGTTGTTCGTTCTTCGTTGTTCGTTGTTCGTTCTTCGTTGTTCGTTGTTTGTTCTTCGTTGTTCGTTGTTTGTTCTTCGTTGTTCGTTGTTTGTTCTTCGTTGTTCGTTGTTTGTTCTTCGTTGTTTGTTGTTTGTACTTCGTTGTATGTTGTTTGTACTTCGTTGTTTGTTGTTTCTTCCTCGTTGTTTGTTGTTTGTTCTTCGTTCTTCGTTGTTTGTTGTTCGTTCTTCGTTGTTTGTTGTTCGTTCTTCGTTGTTTGTTGTTTGTTCTTCGTTGCTCGTTGTTCGTTGTTTGTTGTTCGTTGTTCGTTGTTCGTTGTTGGTTGTTCGTTGTTCGTTGTTGGTTGTTCGTTGTTCGTTGTTGGTTGTTCGTTGTTCGTTGTTTGTTGTTTGTTGTTCGTTCTTCGTTGTTTGTTCTTCGTTGTTCGTTCTTCGTTGTTTGTTCTTCGTTGTTTGTTGTTTGTTGTTCGTTCTTCGTTGTTTGTTCTTCGTTGTTTGTTGTTTGTTCTTCGTTGTTTGTTGTTTGTTCTTCGTTGTTTGTTGTTTGTTCTTCGTTGTTTGTTGTTTGTTCTTCGTTGTTTGTTGTTTGTTCTTCGTTGTTTGTTGTTTGTTCTTCGTTGTTTGTTGTTTGTTCTTCGTTGTTTGTTGTTTGTTCTTCGTTGTTTGTTGTTTGTTCTTCGTTGTTTGTTGTTTGTTCTTCGTTGTTTGTTGTTTGTTCTTCGTTGTTTGTTGTTTGTTCTTCGTTGTTTGTTGTTTGTTCTTCGTTGTTTGTTGTTTGTTCTTCGTTGTTTGTTGTTTGTTGTTTGTTCTTCGTTGTTTGTTGTTTTTTGTTTGTTCTTCGTTGTTTGTTGTTTGTTCTTCGTTGTTTGTGGTTTGTTCTTCGTTGTTTGTTGTTTGTTGTTTGTTGTTTGTTGTTTGTTCTTCGTTGTTTGTTGTTTGTTGTTTGTTGTTTGTTCTTCGTTGTTTGTTCTTCGTTGTTTGTTCTTCGTTGTTTGTTCTTCGTTGTTTGTTCTTCGTTGTTTGTTCTTCTTTGTTTGTTCTTCGTTGTTTGTTCTTCGTTGTTTGTTCTTCGTTGTTTGTTCTTCGTTGTTTGTTCTTCGTTGTTTGTTCTTCGTTGTTTGTTCTTCGTTGTTTGTTCTTCGTTGTTCGTTGTTCGTTGTTCGTTGTTCGTTGTTCGTTGTTCGTTGTTCGTTGTTCGTTGTTTGTTCTTCGTTGTTTGTTCTTCGTTGTTTGTTCTTCGTTGGTTGTTCTTCGTTGTTTGTTCTTCGTTGTTTGTTCTTCGTTGTTTGTTCTTCGTTGTTTGTTCTTCGTTGTTTGTTCTTCGTTGTTTGTTCTTCGTTGTTTGTTCTTCGTTGTTCGTTCTTCGTTGTTCGTTCTTCGTTGTTCGTTGTTCGTTGTTTGTTGTTCGTTCTTCGTTGTTCGTTGTTCGTTCTTCGTTGTTCGTTGTTCGTTCTTCGTTGTTCGTTGTTCGTTCTTCGTTGTTCGTTGTTCGTTCTTCGTTGTTCGTTCTTCGTTGTTCGTTGTTCGTTCTTCGTTGTTCGTTGTTCGTTCTTCGTTGTTCGTTGTTCGTTCTTCGTTGTTCGTTGTTCGTTCTTCGTTGTTCGTTGTTCGTTCTTCGTTGTTCGTTGTTCGTTGTTCGTTGTTCGTTGTTCGTTGTTCGTTGTTCGTTGTTCGTTGTTCGTTGTTCGTTGTTCGTTGTTCGTTGTTCGTTGTTCGTTGTTCGTTGTTCGTTGTTCGTTGTTCGTTGTTCGTTGTTCGTTGTTCGTTGTTCGTTGTTCGTTGTTCGTTGTTCGTTGTTCGTTGTTCGTTGTTCGTTGTTCGTTGTTCGTTGTTCGTTGTTCGTTGTTCGTTGTTCGTTGTTCGTTGTTCGTTGTTCGTTGTTCGTTGTTCGTTGTTCGTTGTTCGTTGTTCGTTGTTCGTTGCTCGTTGCTCGTTGCTCGTTGCTCGTTGCTCGTTGCTCGTTGCTCGTTGCTCGTTGCTCGTTGCTCGTTGTTCGTTGCTCGTTGCTCGTTGTTCGTTGCTCGTTGCTCGTTGTTCGTTGTTCGTTGTTCGTTGTTCGTTGTTCGTTGTTCGTTGTTCGTTGTTCGTTGTTCGTTGTTCGTTGTTCGTTGTTCGTTCTTCGTTGTTTGTTCTTCGTTGTTTGTTCTTCGTTGTTTGTTCTTCGTTGTTTGTTCTTCGTTGTTTGTTGTTTGTTCTTCGTTGTTTGTTGTTTGTTCTTCGTTGTTTGTTGTTTGTTCTTCGTTGTTTGTTGTTTGTTCATCGTTGTATGTTGTTTGTACTTCGTTGTATGTTGTTTGTACTTCGTTGTTTGTTGTTTGTTCTTCGTTGTTTGTTGTTTGTTCTTCGTTCTTCGTTGTTTGTTCTTCGTTCTTCGTTGTTTGTTCTTCGTTCTTCGTTGTTTGTTCTTCGTTCTTCGTTGTTCGTTGTTTGTTCTTCGTTGTTTGTTGTTTGTTCATCGTTGTATGTTGTTTGTACTTCGTTGTTTGTTGTTTGTACTTCGTTGTTTGTTGTTTCTTCTTCGTTGTTTGTTGTTTCTTCTTCGTTCTTCGTTGTTTGTTCTTCGTTCTTCGTTGTTTGTTGTTCGTTCTTCGTTGTTTGTTGTTTGTCCTTCGTTGTTCGTTGTTCGTTCTTCGTTGTTCGTTGTTCGTTGTTTGTTGTTCGTTGTTCGTTGTTTGTTGTTCGTTGTTCGTTGTTTGTTTTTGGTTGTTCGTTGTTCGTTGTTTGTTGTTTGTTGTTTGTTGTTCGTTGTTCGTTGTTCGTTGTTCGTTGTTCGTTGTTCGTTGTTCGTTGTTCGTTGTTCGTTGTTCGTTGTTCGTTGTTCGTTGTTCGTTGTTCGTTGTTCGTTGTTCGTTGTTCGTTGTTCGTTGTTCGTTGTTCGTTGTTCGTTGTTCGTTGTTCGTTGTTCGTTGTTCGTTGTTCGTTGTTCGTTGTTCGTTGTTCGTTGTTCGTTGTTCGTTGTTCGTTGTTCGTTGTTCGTTGTTCGTTGTTCGTTGTTCGTTGTTCGTTGTTCGTTGTTCGTTGTTCGTTGTTCGTTGTTCGTTGTTCGTTGTTCGTTGTTCGTTGTTCGTTGTTCGTTGTTCGTTGTTCGTTGTTCGTTGTTCGTTGTTCGTTGTTCGTTGTTCGTTGTTCGTTGTTCGTTGTTCGTTGTTCGTTGTTCGTTGTTCGTTGTTCGTTGTTCGTTGTTCGTTGTTCGTTGTTCGTTGTTCGTTGTTCGTTGTTCGTTCTTCGTTGTTCGTTCTTCGTTGTTCGTTCTTCGTTGTTCGTTCTTCGTTGTTCGTTCTTCGTTGTTCATTCTTCGTTGTTCATTCTTCGTTGTTCATTCTTCGTTGTTCGTTCTTCGTTGTTCGTTCTTCGTTGTTCGTTCTTCGTTGTTCGTTCTTCGTTGTTCGTTCTTCGTTGTTTGTTGCTTGTTCTTCGTTGTTTGTTGTTTGTTGTTTGTTCTTCGTTGTTTGTTGTTTGTTCTTCGTTGTTTGTTGTTTGTTCTTCGTTGTTCGTTGTTCGTTGTTCGTTGTTCGTTGTTCGTTGTTCGTTGTTCGTTGTTCGTTGTTCGTTGTTCGTTGTTCGTTGTTCGTTGTTCGTTGTTCGTTGTTCGTTGTTCGTTGTTCGTTGTTCGTTGTTCGTTGTTCGTTGTTCGTTGTTCGTTGTTCGTTGTTCGTTGTTCGTTGTTCGTTGTTCGTTGTTCGTTGTTCGTTGTTCGTTGTTCGTTGTTCGTTGTTCGTTGTTCGTTGTTCGTTGTTCGTTGTTCGTTGTTCGTTGTTCGTTGTTCGTTGTTCGTTGTTCGTTGTTCGTTGTTCGTTGTTCGTTGTTCGTTGTTCGTTGTTCGTTGTTCGTTGTTCGTTGTTCGTTGTTCGTTGTTCGTTGTTCGTTGTTCGTTGTTCGTTGTTCGTTGTTCGTTGTTCGTTGTTCGTTGTTCGTTGTTCGTTGTTCGTTGTTCGTTGTTCGTTGTTCGTTGTTCGTTGTTCGTTGTTCGTTGTTCGTTGTTCGTTGTTCGTTGTTCGTTGTTCGTTGTTCGTTGTTCGTTGTTCGTTCTTCGTTGTTCGTTCTTCGTTGTTCGTTCTTCGTTGTTCATTCTTCGTTGTTCATTCTTCGTTGTTCGTTCTTCGTTGTTCGTTCTTCGTTGTTCGTTCTTCGTTGTTCGTTCTTCGTTGTTCGTTCTTCGTTGTTTGTTGCTTGTTCTTCGTTGTTTGTTGTTTGTTGTTTGTTCTTCGTTGTTTGTTGTTTGTTCTTCGTTGTTTGTTGTTTGTTCTTCGTTGTTTGTTGTTTGTTCTTCGTTGTTTGTTGTTTGTTCATCGTTGTTTGTTGTTTGTTCATCGTTGTTTGTTGTTCGTTGTTCGTTGTTCGTTGTTCGTTGTTCGTTGTTCGTTGTTCGTTGTTCGTTGTTCGTTGTTCGTTGTTCGTTGTTCGTTGTTCGTTGTTCGTTGTTCGTTGTTCGTTGTTCGTTGTTCGTTGTTCGTTGTTCGTTGTTCGTTGTTCGTTGTTCGTTGTTCGTTGTTCGTTGTTCGTTGTTCGTTGTTCGTTGTTCGTTGTTCGTTGTTCGTTGTTCGTTGTTCGTTGTTCGTTGTTCGTTGTTCGTTGTTCGTTGTTCGTTGTTCGTTGTTCGTTGTTCGTTGTTCGTTGTTCGTTGTTCGTTGTTCGTTGTTCGTTGTTCGTTGTTCGTTGTTCGTTGTTCGTTGTTCGTTGTTCGTTGTTCGTTGTTCGTTGTTCGTTGTTCGTTGTTCGTTGTTCGTTGTTCGTTGTTCGTTGTTCGTTGTTCGTTGTTCGTTGTTCGTTGTTCGTTGTTCGTTGTTCGTTGTTCGTTGTTCGTTGTTCGTTGTTCGTTGTTCGTTGTTCGTTGTTCGTTGTTCGTTGTTCGTTGTTCGTTGTTCGTTGTTCGTTCTTCGTTGTTCGTTCTTCGTTGTTCGTTCTTCGTTGTTCGTTCTTCGTTGTTCGTTCTTCGTTCTTCGTTGTTCGTTGTTCGTTGTTCGTTGTTTGTTCTTCGTTGTTTGTTGTTTGTTCTTCGTTGTTTGTTGTTTGTTCTTCGTTGTTTGTTGTTTGTTCTTCGTTGTTTGTTGTTTGTTCTTCGTTGTTTGTTCTTCGTTGTTTGTTGTTTGTTCTTCGTTGTTTGTTGTTTGTTCTTCGTTGTTTGTTGTTTGTTCTTCGTTGTTTGTTGTTTGTTCTTCGTTGTTTGTTGTTTGTTCTTCGTTGTTTGTTGTTTGTTCTTCGTTGTTTGTTGTTTGTTCTTTGTTGTTTGTTCTTCGTTGTTTGTTGTTTGTTCTTCGTTGTTTGTTGTTTGTTGTTTGTTCTTCGTTGTTTGTTGTTTGTTGTTTGTTGTTTGTTGTTTGTTGTTTGTTGTTTGTTGTTTGTTGTTTGTTGTTTGTGGTTTGTTGTTTGTTGTTTGTTGTTTGTTGTTTGTTGTTTGTTGTTTGTTGTTTGTTGTTTGTTGTTTGTTGTTTGTTGTTTGTTGTTTGTTGTTTGTTGTTTGTTGTTTGTTGTTTGTTGTTTGTTGTTTCTTGTTTGTTGTTTGTTGTTTGTTGTTTGTTGTTTGTTGTTTGTTGTTTGTTGTTTGTTGTTTGTTGTTTGTTGTTTCTTGTTTGTTGTTTGTTGTTTCTTGTTTGTTGTTTGTTGTTTGTTGTTTGTTGTTTGTTGTTTGTTGTTTGTTGTTTGTTGTTTGTTGTTTGTTGTTTGTTGTTTGTTGTTTGTTGTTTGTTGTTTGTTGTTTGTTGTTTGTTGTTTGTTGTTTGTTGTTTGTTGTTTGTTGTTTGTTGTTTGTTGTTTGTTCTTCGTTGTTTGTTGTTTGTTCTTCGTTGTTTGTTGTTTGTTCTTCGTTGTTTGTTGTTTGTTCTTCGTTGTTTGTTGTTTGTTCTTCGTTGTTTGTTGTTTGTTCTTCGTTGTTTGTTGTTTGTTCTTCGTTGTTTGTTGTTTGTTCTTCGTTGTTTGTTGTTTGTTCTTCGTTGTTTGTTGTTTGTTCTTCGTTGTTTGTGTTTGTTCTTCGTTGTTTGTTGTTTGTTCTTCGTTGTTTGTTGTTTGTTCTTCGTTGTTTGTTGTTTGTTCTTCGTTGTTTGTTCTTTGTTCTTCGTTGTTTGTTCTTTGTTCTTCGTTGTTTGTTCTTCGTTCTTCGTTGTTTGTTCTTCGTTGTTCGTTGTTCGTTGTTCGTTGTTCGTTGTTCGTTGTTCGTTGTTCGTTGTTCGTTGTTCGTTGTTCGTTGTTCGTTGTTCGTTGTTCGTTGTTCGTTGCTCGTTGTTCGTTGTTCGTTGCTCGTTGCTCGTTGCTCGTTGCTCGTTGCTCGTTGCTCGTTGCTCGTTGCTCGTTGTTCGTTGCTCGTTGCTCGTTGTTCGTTGCTCGTTGCTCGTTGCTCGTTGCTCGTTGCTCGTTGCTCGTTGCTCGTTGCTCGTTGCTCGTTGCTCGTTGCTCGTTGCTCGTTGCTCGTTGCTCGTTGCTCGTTCCTCGTTGCTCGTTGCTCGTTGCTCGTTG